>NC_048301.1:61694620-61981716 GCF_013100865.1 Trachemys scripta elegans | reverse complement strand
CCTGCCAACACTTGCTTGTTAAGAGCTGTTGGCGGACTTGACACCTGATCGGTTATAATTTGTGAATTTATTTGGAAAATAAAGTAATCACTACAACTTTAACTCTATGTTACACAACAGATGAAACATGTACAAACGGTTTTTCAAAATTTTCTTATATTCTCTTCTTTCTTTATGCTTCCACCGCCCCCTTATTTTTATTCAACGCACCCCAATTGCACCCGAGGCTACTAGTAGGGTTACCATATTTCAACAAGCAGAGGGGTTTAGATGGGTTGGGAGTTCTGGGGGGGGGCTGTCAGGGGACAGGGAGCAGAGGGGTTTAGATGGGTTGGGAGTTCGGGGGGGGGGCTGTCAGGGGGTGGGGAGTGGTTGGATGGGGTGTGGGAGTCCCAGGGGTCTGTCTGGGGGTGGGGGTGTGGATAAGGGTTGGGGCAGTCAGGGGACAAGAGGCAGGGAGGCTTAGATAGGGGGTGGAGTCCTGGGGGGCAGTTAGGGGCAGGGGTCCCAGGAGGGGGCAGTCAGGGGACAAGGAACGGGGGGAGGGTTGGGGGTTCTGGGGGGGCGGGAAGTGGGAGGGGCAGGGGCGGGGCTAGGGCGGGGCTCCTCCCATCTTCTTTTTTGCTTGCTGAAATATGGTAACCCTATATAAAACCATCATTTACCAATCACACTATAGTATCTCAGATTACCCAGTAATAATGTTTTCCTTGTCCTTTTCATTCCATGCCATATTCACACAGAAGCTTGAACATTTCCTTCCTTAACAAATTTTGTTCTCTTTGGTTTGACAAACACTGAATTATTTCCTGTTTCTAGCTGTTTTAACACTATTATAGCTTTGTCTCTCCCCCAGCTTTGGGGAGGGAGTAGTTTAAATTATTTGTATAATTTAATGTCTTTTTACAATTACAGCTGTATAAGATTGCACTCAAACTTTTCCCAAGAATTGCAATTTGTGAAGGCTGCTTTCTATTACACAAACTTAATCTGTATCCTCATGATCTATCTTTAACTTTTGTGGAAAAACATCTGTTGTTGAAATTGTAGGCCATCCCTACAGTCTGAAAGTATGCTATGTATTATGGATTCTGTTAAGTGACAAAGTCTGACTACTGAGTGATTGACTTGGAAACTGGCTAATAAGATTTATGGAGGGAATATTTGGGACTAATTTATTTAATTGTGATCCTGTGAACCATATTGGTGCTAAGTGTGATGCTGAAATATAATTGGAGTTTCTAAAGAAAGAGCCACCTGATGAGTAATGGTCCTGCTTATATGACCTGTGTATGTGTTATGATTAGCCTCACAGTTATCTGATGCAATTACTGCCCTGTTGACCATTTGCCAGGGGATGGACTGTTGGATGTATATCTCTTAGGGCTGTTTGATTAAACATTCTCCCCACCTGTGTTCCCTTCAGTACTTTGCTGACATTGATGAAGCAGACTCCTGGCTACGGGAGCGGCAGCCCCTCCTGGCCAGTAAGGATTATGGGAAGGATGAGTCCAGCGCAGAAGCCTTGCTACACCGCCACTTGCGACTGGAGAAGGAGATCACTGGCTACTGCTTGGAGATGAGGCGCCTGGAAGAACAAGCTCGTACTGTAGCAAAGCAGGCTCCATCTGCGGTACGTGGATATGAGGCTGTGTCCCTCTACTTCCCTTTGTTTTTATTTATTAGAGCTGGTTGGAAATTTGGTGAAATTGAAACATTTTGTGAAAATGTGTTAATGTTGACAAAACTTCACTGAAAAAAGCATGTAGATAAGGTCAAGATGCTTCAATCTTTTTGGAATGGAATATTTTGATTTTCCAGATCAAAATGACTTTTCATTCCGAATTGGAATGAAAACAAAGTTTTTTGAAATGTTGGAATTCCCTGCCAAACAGAAGAGCCTAGATTCAATCCACTCTCTTAATTAAACATGAGTCAGGGCCCAGCCCCCTGGCTGTCACTGATGGAATCCTAGAAATACAGTTTTTGGTCCTTTAGCACCAAGACTGGCTCATCCACATCACACCTCTTTCCTAGCTCTCACAAATCTCCTACTCCTCCCCACCTTATTATTTACTTCCTACTGATTCCAACTCTCCTTCCAAAGGGCCATTATACACCAACCACTGCCTCCCTTCCTTCTTTTCCCCAGACTCCAATATTTCACTTACTTTAATCCTCTCACCTGAGATTTCTGTAATCATCCTGTGTGAATTCAGTTTTCATGTTTGATTCCTCTGCTTCTTGATTTGTCTTGTTAAACTCATTTGATCTTCAGCTGTGGTCTGAATCCCACATTCACTATTTTGGCCATAATCTTGATTGTTACCCTTCAGGTTTCTTTATCTCCGAACACTCTCTCTATGACAATGAGCTATGCAAGATAAGCAACTGTTGCAACTGCAATTAGTAGTAAGAGCTGGGAACACCGTTTTGTGACCCTCCCTTTTTGTTCCTGAATTACTTGTTATTAGAGGGAGCATGTAAGTTCAGAAGCCCACATATGTTGATCAGTGAAGGCAAATACAAACATGCTGATTTTCTTTTTTTAACAGTTGATTGTTTGCTGGTTCAATAATTTAAGGACCATAAAAGTGAACCTCTAGTGCTTGGCTGCACATGGTGCTCCCATTCAAGTTCTGAAAACATTTGTTTTTAATCAATATAGTTATCTGGCCTCTAAATTAATTATTACATTATTGACAGGGAATTGTAGTCCTAAATATGCAAATCCCTTGATTAAGTTTAGGAATGTAATTTGTGTCCTGACACTTTTGAAATTCACTTGTACTCTTAAGTAGGTGGTTTGCCCCTTGGGTCTGCCCGCTTTGTTCTCTCTCTTAGGTGCTTAGTAGTCTTTGCATCTGCAAGTGTCTAGCTATTGAAAATACACTGACAGGTTGTTAGGGCCTGGGCCTCCCCACTGCTAGAGCAGGACAGCCTGGTGTTAACTGACTGAAATGCCTGTCTGTGGGTGTTTTCTGCCATTTTCAATTACCCTCATTGCACTCACTGAATGGAAGCTGCACTACGAAAGCTCCAGCTAGGGCAAGGGCCGGCTGCCTCATATGCTGCCCAGTTCCGGTGACTTGCGGCTGATGTTGAGTGGAATGTGGTGGCCCAACTGCACCTGTTACAGTGTGAACTTAGTGAGGAGGTAAAGGATGAGCTAGTCTGCACTGAGACCCCAACAGTGTGAGTGCTTTTATTGACCTCTGTCTCCATCTCAACAAGCAGCTGCATAAGCGAAAGGAAAAGAAGAGGTGAACCATGGTGCCACCTCACCCAGACACTGGGCTGAACACTCCAGTGCCTACCCACAAACCAGTACAGGTTGGTCTGGTCTGCAAAGCTTGACCCTGGAAGAAAAGGAACGGTGACTGCACAATAACTTATGCTTTTATTGCAGAGCACCAGCACGTGCTCTTACCTTTTGCCAATTGCGGACCTCAACCAGCAAGGAATCAAGAAATGAGTGAACCCAGGCTGTATGGAGGAGCCAGCCTGGGCATCCCGGGGCACTATGCTCCAGAACTACCCCCAACCCCTCAAGGGAAACCCAATCTTGGACATGCAGTTCCTGCCCACATTTCCAAGTACAGATACTGTTATGTACGATGGATGGGGCCAAACTAGTTCCCCCTCAGTGGCCCTGATTGGTACAGGAGCTCTGATAATTCAATAGATGTTGAAACCACTCAAACCCTACAAAAACTCCTCTGTTTAATGCCTAGGTCAGTTCTCATAGAAATGATAGATTTGACACAGGAAACAGTACCCCTAGAGGCTGTACTCCAGGGATATGGAGATGTATTAAATTCAACGTGATTCATTTTCCACACTTCCTCTAATTCTCAACATCACCCAACTGGACCAGCCTGACCTTTCTATGCTCTGGTGAAAAAAAAGGACCAGTTTCCCTCTGAACACTGCTGAAGGGTGAGCCCCAAACCTCTGGTCCCAGGCTCCTGCAGATGACCAGAAGTGATGGCACCTGTGGGAGAACCACAGACAATGGTGACCAGAAGGAACCATTCCTAAGCCTGAGTTCCCATCTCACTGATAAGTATTAGGATTCTGTGGACATTTTTGAAAAGAAAAATGTGGACATGCTACCTCCGCATTGGCACTACAGCTCCCCATAGACCTGCAGCCCAGGGCGAAGGCCTCTTATGGATGGATCTATGCAGTGTCAGAGCCAGAGCTGGCAGCCCTTCATGTGTACATCAAGTAAAAGCCCAAAGGCTCAATCCGACACTCATAGACTCTAAGGTCAGAAGGGACGATTATGATCATCTAGTCTGACCTCCCGCATGATGCGGGCCACAAAACCTGATCCACCCACTCCTGGAAGAATTCTCTCCCTTGACTTAGCTGTTGAAGTCCCCAAATCATTATTTAAAGACTTCAAGTCGCTGAGAATCCTCCAGCAAGCGACCCCTGCCCCATGCTGCGGAGGAAGGCGAAAAACCTCCAGGACCTCTGCCAATCTACCCTGGAGGAAAATTCCTTCCCGACCCCAGATATGGGGATCAGCTGAACCTCGAGCAAATTTTCACCAAACTGGACCTCAGTGGAGTGGTGGGGACTTACAACCTAATGCACATTCGGGCAGGAGATGAATGGAAGACTGTCTTTTGAACCCACTATGGGCACTTTGAATATTTAGTAATGCCATTTAGTCTGACCAAAGCTCCCGCGACCTTTCAACACTTTGTGAACAACGTATTTAGAGACATCCTGGACCAGTATATAGTCATCTATCTTGATGACCTATGTCTGTTTTCAGAGAACCCTGATCAGCATTGTTACCATGTTCGTTCCATCCTGGAAAGACTACAGAAGCACAGCCTGTATGTGAAAATGGAAAATGTACCTTTTGACCCCACTGAACAGAATGATGAAATATTAGATAAAGAACTGCTCACAATTAAATCAGCCTTCAAAGAGTGGTGCCATAACCTTGAGGGAGCTCGACAACCAGTTCAAGTCTCTTCTGACCATAAGAACCTTGAATATCTGTGTAAGCTTGAGCCTTGAACCAAAGATATCTCAGGTGGCTATTATTCTTCTCTTGGTTCAATCTCAACATCACCTGGGAATCAGTAATGGGAAAGTCAATGCCTTATCCTGAAAGGCAGAATAATACCATGAAGGTAAAGAATGCAACCAAAAACCACCCTCTCTCCTTAAACCTCACAACTTCCTTGGTGCCGCCATACACCAAAACCTGATTCATCTAATCTGATCCACTTCGCGAGGTGATCTGTTAGCCCAGAAGGTGATGAAACAACCTGAGCAAATGGGAGCCAGAACCAAAATGCAATATTCCACACAGGATGAGTTCACATATCTTGATGGGCTTATATCCATTCCACCAGAGTGCCCCTGGTTAGAAGTGTTTCATCTCTGCCGTGACAATCAATGGTGGGCCATTTTGGCCACCTTAAGATTTTCTGCATGGCTCCCCATTTCTTCCAGTAGCCCCCAGGACTATGTTGACTCTTGTGACCTTGTGCATGCACTAAGACACCCCATTCTGAGCACCTTGGCACTTTAGTACCCCTGGAGATCCCACCTAGACCCTGGGCCTCAATCACCCTAGATTTCATAGCAGACTTCCCAGACTCCGATGGCCACACAGTGATCATGACTTGTGTTGCCCAAAATGGCCCACTTCATCCCCTGTGACTGCCTGCCCTCTGCCGAAACAACCGCTCAACTCCTAGTGATACATGTTATCCTTTTTCATGGGCTTCCGGACCATATCACCTCAGACCAAGGCTCACAGTTTGTCTCATACTTTTGGTGTGAAGCACTCCAATTACTGGACATTTGCACTTTTACCTCCTCTGCTTACTGCCCCCAGACAGATGGGCAGACAGAGAGGGTGAACCAAGTACTACAGCAATACCTAAGGTGCTTTGTTAACTACCATCAAGACAAGAGGTTCTTCCTCCTGCCTTATGACAAGTTGTCATACAACAACACTGACCATGCCTCCATGGGGCAGAGTCTCTTTTTTGCAAATTACAGGTTTCATGCTAGCTTCCACCTTGTCTTGCTAGCAACCTCCCAGAACCCAGCAGCCTCCAACTGGATTCTGTGAATTCATCATATTCTGGAAGACCTTAAGGACCACCTCCATGATGCGAAAAAGCACTACAATGAGTAGGCAGACCATCCGTACCAGGAAAGCCCAGCTCTCACAGTGTGCCAAAAAGTCTGGCTTGCAGCTAAACTCCTCTGTATGAACAGGCCACCCCACAAACTAAACCACCAGTAGCTTGGACCAGTCTGGGTTTTGTCAGTATTCAAATTGCAGCTCTCTCACTCCCTTAAGATACATCCCATTTTCCATGTTTCCCTCCTGAAGCATTACACACAGAACTGTTCCCAACCAGTCCCCGCCACGAGTCCAGGTCCAAGGGCACAAGGAATATATAGTCTGCCGTGTCCTCAGCTCTAAACTGCAGAGGGGGGACTGTACTACCTCATTGACTGGGTCCTGAATTGTGCTCCTGGGAACCTGCTCCCCATGTCCATGCCCCTGACCTGGTAAAAAGATTTCTTCAAGACCATCCAAGTACCAACATGAAGGAAGGGTGCCCTCCAAAAGGGAGGGGCAATGTAAAGATCTATGGGACTAGAACCTGGGTCTGTGGACCCTAGGATTGCCACCCGGATGCCATGTAGAACCCCATCCAAAGAGCATGATGGAGATTAGGCACTGCAGGAAGTACCGCGCAAAGGATCCAGTGTGACAGTACTCTGCAGCCTTTTGATTGGCCCATGCTCACTATTTAATCCTGGAGGATGCCCCATAAAATTGTCTGGGCAACCCAGCAGACTTCTGCCTTGCTGCGACTCCAAACCTCACCTCACTTTCTGATCTCCAGCCAGCAACCCCAGCCTGATTCTGACCCTGACTCTTGGCTATTGATCCTGTCACTATAAATTATTCTGATCCCTGCTTGCCAGCTACTTCCTCGTGGCCATCCTTGACTTGTGGACACAAGCGCAGCTGTGACTGCTAGGCTAAACCGCCCATGATCTGGTCCCCTGCAGTTATATTCATGGTATATGCATAGAGACGTGAGATAAAAGCATAAAATACTCTTGCTGGTAGATTGCCATGCAACATTATTTCATTTCTTAGAATTCAGAATGATAGATAACACACAAGAACCCCCAAACAGAGTGTGATGACAAAGCAGGGTGTTCATTTCAACAGAGAGGCATAACTCACCCCTGCTTACTCTAGGCTGGCTCTCTGCAGACTGATTCTGAACCCTCACTTCCCTACACAGCCCCCTGCCTGCAAGCAGGACCATGAAAATTCCTGAGAAGTTAAAGTGATAGATCACAATTGTAGCACAGTGTTCAATACATCACAAAGGTGCATTTGTAAATTACAATATCTAACACTTTGAGTCAGGCAGATCATTTTGAAAATTTAGTCCTTTAATTTATCCTTAAGATTAGGGGCTCCAATTATCCATAGTGTCACAGACTGATTCTGTTGTATTTTGTTTTAACAGGTGATATCAGTGCCAGTGGTGAAGTCTCAGGTCCAGAGTAGCCTACCCCAGAGGATTGCTAAACTACCGTCAAGCCGCTCTGTGCGCTGGGGAACCCCGGAAATTGGATTTTCTAATCCACCTGATTCAGATCCTCACTTTGTTCCAGAGAACATCTGGAGGACCCAGAATGAAATAAACTTGCTTTATGAGAATCTTCAGACCATGGCTAAGGTATTGTACCTCTTTCAATACTTTGTGTGTGTGTGTAGCCTGTCTTGGAGATTAATAGTGGGGTCTAGCATCATGCAAAGTGTAGGCAGGTGTTGTGTTAGCTTCCCTTGCTCAGCTCTGACAATGTGCTGCAATCCTGAACTATGCAGCCCCCGAAAAGACTGCTGGCTGTGCTAAATTGTGTGGTGCTTTTCTGATTTTGACCCATATCACGTTAGCAGTAGAAGAGAAACGAATCATGGGTTACCTTCAAAACAGTCAGAAGTTTCATTTAAGCTTTGTGTGCATTTGGTTCAGCTTTTATCCAGTCTGGCTTGTACATCATTATGTGAGAATCACAAATTAATTTCTGTAATCATCAGATTTTCCTCCCAGTTCTTATATATTTTGGAGAGTATCTTTCTTCTGCATCCCCTTGGCTTTACTGGAATTTGCCTGTTACAGCAGGAGACCCTCTCCTAGGTTGGACAAACATTAGAGGTTAACCCCAAGTCTTGTGGCTGTAGTGGCAAAGGCTGGAAACTTTAATACAGATGTTCACAAAAGACCATTAGTTTTTCCCTTTATTCCGCTGTATCCTCAACCTCCAAGGGGTCCCGCTCCAAAAGCTGCCGTGTGAACCCTCCAATTCCTATTTTTCCTGCAACCAGTGCTTATACACATGCCTAGGATTAAAGAGGTAATGCTCCCTTTGTAGTGTTGATTTGTATCTTCAGTCAGCCAGCACACACCACTACTAAACTTTCTGCTTATCAACATGTTGTGAGCATCAGTTCTCTGATACTCCCAATTCCTGTTGTCCCAGGAACAAGTATTCCAGGCTCAAGATGCCAATTTGTGTTCACTGTGTGTTAGCAGGGAGAACTGCCACCAACCTGTCAGGTTAATCTATATGCTTTAGTTCTTTAGCCATGGGGATCTCTTTCTGCAAAAGGCCTGCATACCACAATATTTGATTCTCCATCTGTTTTACAGCACAGGAAGAAAGGTCTGGAGGAGATGATCCGATTGTACCGCTTCTACAGCTCCTGTGAAGAGTTTCAGTCTTGGATGGAAGATAAGGAGAAAATTTTCCGTACCCTTCAGCCTGGAGCAGACAATGTGGAGGTCACACAGCAGAAATATGAGGTACCTCATCTCCACTCGGTGTAGATAACTTGTAAAGCAAACTGACCATGGGGGAATGGATTTATGTGAGCAAAGAAGGACTCCAAATAAGTTGCTTTCAACCTTCTTTTTGTTAATTGAATTTTAATCCATAGGGTTTTGTCTACACAGGAAAGCTTTTTCAGTGAAAGCTAAGGTGTGATTATATAACTGCAGATTTATACCAGAATAAGTTGTCCATGTGTCAGTGGGGTGGGATGGGATGTATATTATACCAGAATAAGTTTTATTATGTATCAATGGGCTAAGGGGGAAAACCACATAGGGAAGTGTATTCTGTTAAGAGATAGCTGAATGAACAGAGAGAAAAGAAATAAATTGGATATAAAAGCATAGTAGATATACAAATAGAAGATGAGTGAATACAACAGCTTGTGGAGCACTATTTGCATAGAGGTGGTGAGTTTTGAGTTCTTCACTCCATACATTGTCCCTCTATTTTTTTTCTGTTTTAGAGCTTTCTAGTGGAAATGGCTGCTGGGAAAATCCAGCTGGGAGAGATCAAATGCCTAGCAGATAAGTTTGCAAAGAGCAGTCCCAGCAAACAGAATGAGATCCAAGCCCACCTTAAAGAGCTCAATAGGAGGTAAAGGTGCTTCTGATAGAATGGGGAATCATGCCCTGCATAAACGATCCTGGAGAAAATACCAGTCTGATATGTTTTGGCACAAACAACTGACCTGAGATGTGAAGATAGAGGGTTGTCTATGGAAAGTTGTTGTTTGTCACTGCAGTTTCCATTTACTTCACTGGGGAAGCTTTTACCAAACTGGAGATGTAGAATCTCTCTTATTTATAACTTAACCAGCTCTAAATAGAACCATTTGCTAAGAAGCGATGGAATCAAAATCACTAGAATTCTTTGCATCACAGCTTAATGCACACCTGCTGGAGATGTTCTAACAAAATTAGGATAGTGATAAGAAAAGAAGCAGGGGCTGGTCTACATGGACTGACGGCGGGATTTATGGTATTATGACAGTTGTAATGGAAAGTCTATCCTCTGCCCTTGGCAATCAGTTATTGAAAAGAACAAACAGTTTCTACAGGCAGGCAAGGAACTCACTTTTCCATTTGAGAGCATCTTGCACACTGGACACCTTAATCATCACTTGGCCATATGTAGTCATCACTTCGGCATATATGTGCCTATTGTATGCACATAAATGCTGATTTGAGTGTCTACATAGGGGATGGGGCCATTCTGTTTACGTGTCCCTGTTTGAAAATTGGATCTTATTGTCCCAACCGTTACTGGCTGGAGATATGGGGAAAAAATATAATTCACAAGAACTATTGCCAAGTCATGGACACACTCATTTTGTACATGAGCTGATGCTTTGGGATCTGAGGGCTTTTTGTTCGTGGTCCAGTGGGAAAAATTCCTCATAAGTCCTTATCCCCGCCCGAGCTTCAGGGAGCCAAGAGGGGAGGTGGGTCTGAATTCTGTACCGTCCATAGGGTGCTGCAGCACACTCCCATCTGGGCATCAGGGGAGGTGCCTGACCCTTGCACGGGAAGGAGAAGGGGTGGAAGTTTCCTTGCATCCCTTGTGCTGTGATACAAGCATCAGACTGACAGGAATAAGCCTGTTTTCATTATATTTAAAGTAAAAGCAAGCACATCATGGGATAGTCAAATGTCACAATGGGCTCTGCAGTTTGGTTCAGCCTGTGCTGCATGGCTAAGTGCGGATTTGCGCACCCAGAGGCAGAGGTTAGGATGTCCTCCTAAGGCATTCAGGTTTGAAAATTGTAACTATAAAAAACTCTTTGTTTTTCTATGGACTCTTGGCAGCTCCAACCATGGTCAAAAATGTCAAGGCACAATTGGGTCCTTATTTTGATCGTTTTTCTTTATTTGCATAAAGTCAACAGTGTGATAGCGACTTGCACTGGGTGCGGGAGAGGGATACCTACTTAGAAGGGAAATTCATCCATGTGTAGAGGCTGAGCACTAGTCCTATGCCCCCTTTAAGTGCCAATACAGTCGTATTTTGAAGATTGCTTTGGTATATAAAGAGAGCACAGAGCTTGTCTCCGCCCCCTGGCACAGAGATGAGTTTTACCATAAGTGATTTTTATTGTGCGTGCAACAAATCCACTGGAAATCTATTTTTCCCCCATAGACAAAGACACTGTGATTTCAGTGTCTAGATATAGCTGTTGCAGTTGTTTTTTCATTCCTAGATGGGAGCGCCTGGAAACTCTGAAGGAGGAAAAGGGTGCAGAGCTGATTGGGGTGGCTGATGTGAGGACATTCCTCCAGGACTGCGAGAGCACCAGAGGGCTACTACAAGACAAGCTGGTCCATATCAAGGGTGTGGAACCTGGAAACACACCTGCCGTACTGGAAGCAGATCGGCGCAAGCTGTCTGCCTTTGACAGGGAGGTCCTGGTGCTGGAGAGGAAAATTGAATACCTGAAGAGTGTGGCCAAATCGTAAGAAATCAGCCATTTGTATCTATATTTTTGCCTAGTGATCTAGTTTCATATTTGAAGCGAAGTGTATAGAGTGTATATATAGTTGTGAACGGCTGATTTACACGTGCCTTAAGTCAGCCTCTAGTGCTAAAGTCTTTTGACAGGATGAATTTCCTGGAGGACTCTATGATCACTATGTCTATGCTGTTTACTGCTGATAAAAAACATTAAGTGCCCTAACTGACCTTCTTTTTGGGAGGAACCTCTAACAACCCAGTCCCATTGACTTTAGTGTCAGCTGGGTCAAGCTATAAGGCTAAAGTTGTCTCTGAAACTAAATCAAGGATGTTGTTTGGTTTCCTTGTGTAGGATTAAGGACACCAACCCTGCAGAGAGCAGGGCCATCAAACAGCAAGTGGAGAATATGGAGAAGCTGCTGGCCACACTCAAGTCACAGACTAAAGAGAGGGAGACAACCCTGGAGTTGGCACAGGATCAACAGGCTTTCCTGCAGGACAGCCGCAGACTCCTGCTGTGGGCAGATGGCATCAGGGAGAAGCTGGGCAGTGAGGAGATGGGCATGGATGTGGCTTCCGCAGAGCAGTTGCTGAAGGAACATCAGGACCTTCTGAAGGAAATTCGCACTCAGAAGGACAGGTAGAGTTTGTTTTGAGGGTGAAGAAGGAGGGTGAGGTACTGCAGCTGCAGCACCAGGGATACCAGGAGCATACCCAGAAAACAGATCTGGAAACATAAACTTGGTGTGAAAATGGTGCTTGGGATTTATTTAAGTGCATATAAAATTTAGCATGAAGAAAATAAAAACTGACTGTGCACATAACCCAGTTAATTTCCCCATATCAAATGAAAGTGTCTGCTAACCCAATGTCTGACTGCAATAGTTGTCTTCTACCTCACCCTGATGCTCAGCAAGGAAGAAAACTCTCTATTTAAAGTCTTCAGACCTCTTTTCCTTTCCAGGTCACTTCTGCCGGAGCAATCCAATCACTTACCCTGGGTTCTCCCCTCTCCTGTATTTTTATGAGCCAGGCCTGCCAGACTCTCAGGCCACCAGCCCCATCTCTCACTTTATAAAAAACCAGCGACTCTTCCTGTCCCATGTAATGTCTGGCCATCTGTTTTCTTGGGCTCTCAAGCCAAGAGAGCAAACTCCTGGCCACCTCAGATGTACAACCCTGAGCAGCCAACCCCTGCACTTCCTGGCAGACTGTAAGTGAAGAGGATGTTAATAGGGAAAGCAATGGGTAACTGCAGTTCTGCCACCAAGAAAGAAAGGAATAGAGCAGCATTAGAGAGAGAGAGAAATATGGGGAAGTTATAGGAGAAGGAAGTTTATTATTCTTTGTGCTTTGCCAGGAGAACACCAAGCTCAAGTCTCCTCCTACAGTAACTTGTCCTCTTTCCTTGTGACTCTGGGCAGGTTTATGCAGCTAGAAGAGCTGGGGCAGAAGGTAATGTATGGTCAGCCCAGCAATAGGACCCAGGATGTGCGCCAGACCATGGAGAGGCTTACCCAAGAAAGCAGTGAGCTGGAGGAGATGTGGGAGCAGCGGAAGAAGAAGCTCCAAGACAGCTTGGAATTGCAGAAGTTCAATAGGGAAGCAGATCACATCAATGCAACCCTCTCCAGTCATGAGGCTTTTCTACGAGTAGATGACTTTGGGGTATGTATCCGAACAGCCCTTGTTGTCTCCTGCTCCCACTCCCCATCCAGAACAGTCTTGACCCACAATGACTCAGTGAAAACAGAGATTCAATGGCAATCTCTCTCCTCTGGCTCAAAACTGAGAATTTCTAGATTGGTTGCAGCTTTTTTGTAACAGTGATGTGTTAACATTCAGAAGCTGCACACACAGGGCCTGGTTCTCATTTACTCATTTCTTTAAATGAGAAGCAGGCTCATAACTGCTAAAAGACACAAAACCAAGAAGCTGCAGTTGTGACCCAGAAGTGTGTTTGTGCAGTTGGGGTAGAATGCTCTGGTTAACCTTTTCACCGTGCTTTCTCCACAGTTCCTTCTACTTGTATACTGCCATTATCCATTAGCGTGCTGTTGCAGTCAGTAGAATATTAGCAAGGAAGTAATTGGTACATTCCACAGCAATACTCAACAGCAGTCAGCCAGGGGAAACTATGTAATGATCTCACCTCCAACGGGGAGAGGCTGGGAAAGAGGATATAAGTACTATTAACACCTGTTGGAGACTTACCCTTAGATTGGATGATAGAGCTGGTACTAGTACTGTTAGAATCTAAAGTGTAGCTTCCTCATATCACTCAGAGACTGGTTTGCTGCAGTTTGTGGGTAACCAAATGCCAGGTAAACAGATGGATCTAAAATAGCTGTTGGAGTGTTCAATATAAAGGTTATTTTAAGAGTGTGTGAAAGTGGAAGCCCTATAATATAGTGCTTACACCAGGGTGGCACCATGCCACTGCGATTAAAAGATGAGGATAGAATCTTGGGACAGGAGAAAACATGAGAGATAAGGGATCAAGCAAGGCACCGCTGCTCACTTGTTCAAAGCTCCGAAGGTCCTCAATGATGTGGAAAATCTACAGTATATACTTGCTTCATGGGGGGAAGATGGAGAATAAAGACCCGCACAAAGGCAGAAATAATACCATCTCCTTCACTGTCACAGAGGGAGCCATATTACAGAGGTGAGACTTTATCAAGTTTTCTTCCCTCCACTCCAGGACCACGTGGATGCTGTTCACACCCTTCTCAAGCGGCATGAGGATTTTGAACGACTGCTGATGGCGTTGAAGCAACGGGCTGAAGTGATGAATGAGCATGGGGAGAACCTAGTGGAGAACAGGCACTTCGCTTCTTGCATGTGAGTTCAGAGCCATTTACATTCTAGGTACGAAAGAGGAGGAAGGCAAGAGATTGACTCCACTGAAGACATTTAACTTTTACAAACCATCATGAAGTGTCGTCAGAGTGAAACAGAAGATCCAATTTGAGCCAGCATTCATACCAAATCCCATCAGTCCACAAGCTGTGGTGTTCTAATTTGGGTGGAAAAGGATGAATTCTCTCATTTCCTTCCATGCTTCTTCTTAACCTGGAGAGAATGAAGCCGGTATTGCAAAGATATGCATTTCCTGTACTCTAATGACAAGGGTAACACTTTCAGTTCAGAGTGCCATTTTTGGTACAATAATGGAGAATACTCCAGTTTTTCTCCTTGCATTTTATACTACATATGCCAATAAGACCTTGTAGTCCCTTTTAACCCTATGGTTCTATGACCTTTTTATTGACGAACTCATTACAATTCTCACATAACTGTGTGTTCCTTGCATTTGAGGGTATCAATAATGTTTAGTATGAATACAATAGATTTCAAATCAGTTCACAAAGGAATAACTGTGGTAATCATCATGCTGTGGGCCTGATTCTCATCTAACTAAGGCCCCTTTACACCACCCTGGCAATATAACATGGCCTTAAAGTGGGAGTCAGTGTAATTCATGGCTCCTTCGCAGTGCTAGAGCAGTGTAAAGGGGCCTTAGTGCAAATGAGAATTGGGCCCTGTATGTTTAGAGAGCACAACTGTTTGAAGGTAAGCGTTCTGGGGGAAACTGAGAAGCTACAATTATGCTTAAAGTTGCTTGTACTGGCTCTGGTGTCTTGTGCCATGACATACAGTGGCATAGTTCAATTTTAAATATGAAAAGAGAGAGGACGAGCATTTGACTGTTTCCCAAAGTGAATTCATATTGGCAAATAGCCAAAAGACACACAGGAGCGGAAAGCTGGACTTAAGAGGTGAAGGTTGTATTTGTCACTGTATTTGCATTATCCCGCGCTTAAATGTTATTGGACCACATTCTGCTTAGGAGAGATTAGTGGGGAGGGGAGGAACACAGCTGAGCACAGTGAGCATCCAAGGAAAAAGTAGGATGAAAAATGGGCAAAGTTTAAAAAAAAAAAAAAAACAGCAACAAACACATACAGAGAAACTATGGGAACATGGATAGGAGGTGAAAGAGAAATTCGAATGCAAAAGTATAGTGCCTGGGCCTGAGCTATAGTGGAACATACGCTTGTGCCAGTTAAGTCTTTTCCGCGGTTCTTCTAGCCTAGGGGTCTCCATTCAGTCGTAAAGACATATTTGTCATTTAATTGACTCACTCTGGGGAAAAACAACCATGGGCCAGAGCCTCAGCTGGTGTAAATTAGTGTATTTCCATCAGCTTCAATGGACCGGTTGATTTACGCTAGCTGAGGCTCGGTTCCATGTGTTTAAATTAGAGGAAGTTGTCTTCTGAACTCAGGCTCTCTGTGTAAACTCCCCAGAAATGAAATGGAGAGTTTTACAAACCTTGGAACTACATCCTTCATTTTTTCATCACTTTAAGTCGTAAAATAAAATATTTGTGAGGGTGGGAGAGAATTAAACACAAAGCTTTTCAGGGCAGGGACTGTATCGTCTTACATGTAGGTACTGTGCTCAGCACATTTGGGGAGCTACCGTAATACCAATAGTTCTTAATAATAATCATAAGACTGCCCACCCCCAGTCCATCTATCCCCTTCCCACCTATCTGCACAGGAGAGGCAGTAGTATCCAGTGGAGCTGCCATTCTCACACACACACAACCTCTCAATCTTGGAAAACACAGCACGGTCGTGCAAAGGGATGGGGTAGTGAGCCTTACACACACACACCCTTACTCTTAGCAACAGCAACTAGCCCAAAGTTCTAGCAATAAAGAATGACCAAGGAAACCCAGTGCCATTGCCTTGTCATCATTCCAGATAGGGGAATTAAAGCTCTGTGTCCTATTTTCTCTGCAGGATCGAAGAGAGACTGGCTACATTCCGGAACCGATGGGAACGACTGAGACAGAGTAATGAACAGAAAAAAAGGAAGCTGCTGGCATCTCTTCAGCTGCAGGTGAAAGGGCTGATGCACTAGAGCTGACCAGAGGAAACCTTAGGGCTGCAGTAATTTAACACTCTCTGTTGCCTTGAGCCAAGGCTAAAAATATTGAGCCACTCTCCCTGTCTCCAGCCACAGCCCACTTCACCTAGGAGCAGGAAGTTAGGAAATGTTGACCCCACATGTAGGCTCAGTAGAGTATTGGCAAACACATTAGGAACTCATTTAACACTGTCGGAGTGATCAGAGAATATCTACTAGGCCATAGTGAAGTATACCGTGAGTTGAATTAACACAAGAAATGAAAACATCTGGGCATCTTGATCACTAGATAATGCCCTTGTGAACGTCACCCTGGGCCTTAGCCCATTTGGCTCATATGTTAATGCTTCACTGTGGGTTGGGGCTCCCACAGAAAATTATAACTGGGGAGAAGAAGCTTATACTCCAGAACCAGTGGGAGGAAGCCTCTGGTTCAGATTCTTGATGTGGAATGAAAGTTTCTTTCTAAAACATTGGCCCTGATTCTGCCCTCACTTACACCAGTGTTAATCATGAGTACTCCATTGATGTAAATGTGGCTACATGGCTGTAAAAGTGGTGCATTGTCAGTAAGAGCAGAACTGGCCCGTTTGTTTGGTTTTGGTCACATTTTCATTAACTATCATTCTATCACACAGACAAAGAAATAATTTGTCTTATGGGAATCTGATATTCAAAGAGGCCTCAACCTGACCTTTGTTTATGTATGCACAACTTTGCATTTTCCTCTCTGCATTCCGTAGACTGTAGTCATTAAAGTTTTTCACTTGCAATGGTCCTGGGGTATTGGGGAAATCCTTGACAGGATTCTTTTAGTTAACCAAAAGGTTCTTCAAATTAAAGTTTCTATAATATATCTATTATATAATTGGGAAGCATTGTTATTACATTGCTCATAGCCATATTTTTCATATGGAATGAAATGTCAGGAATGGTATTTGGGCTTCCCACCATGGAGCTGCATGGTCATAATGGTGGGTCACCATTCAATTTTCTGCTTGAAATCTGAGTCTTCATTGGTTACTGAAAGCAGTGGGGTAGGAAATATTGTCCAAAGGAGGAAACACAGATATTACATTAGGGCTGCAAAAGATTGTTCAAGTCTGTCAGCAATCCAGGATTGTGATCCATCAATGCAGGATGCTGATTATTTAAATTGTCTTTCATACTAAAAGAAACTGGGCTTTCCAACACTTAGATAAAATAAGGACCAAATATTTACTGAGGGAGTTCTCAGAATCCACTGCAAAGTAGTGTCCTTGAGTCTTTGTACAATTAGGAGTTAAATATATTTAATCCTAACTGTCCCTAATAGGAGTTCAACCGTGATGTTGCTGAGCAGCTGATATGGATGGAAGAGAAGTACAAGATTGCATCAGATGAGTCCTATCGTGACCCAACAAATATCCTGCGCAAACTGAAGTGGCATGAAGCTGCTGAGAAGGAAATGATGGCAAACAAGAAGCACTTTGCAGAGCTGATAATGGTGAGGGTGGAATCATTGTTGGATAAGATTTATCAACTTGGCCAGTGTTTGATAGGTTTGGTTCTATTTGCATAAAACAGCAGTGGCCAACACAGCCAGTTGCACCACAAATACGTCTTTGATTAAGTGATGGTCTTGATTACTTTTTAACACTAAGTTTGCAAATCTTAGCATGGCAGGTAAAGGTGTGATGGGGTGCAGACAAATTATATACAGTGAGGGAGTTATTACTTTGGTTATTTTCCTGTAATAGTGGAAATTTCAGAGGGGGCTCAGCAATGTGAATCATTCCACCGTCATTGTTTTTCGGTATGGTAGGCTTGGTGTAGGAGAAAGCTTCATGCTGCATGGTATTAATTGGAAAGAAACAAGCACAAGTATCAAGGTTGTTAAGATTAGCATTGATTGTGCCCCTTTTTGAGACCTTTGAATAATAAAATATATTTCCCCAGACTGGAAATCAGCTGATTCAAGATGACCATTATGCTGCAGATTCTATCTGGAACAAGATGTCAGAGCTGAAGAAGAAGTGGGAGAAATTGTACAACAAAATGATAGAGCGAGGAGACAAGCTGAGACAGGCTGGACAGCAAGAACAGCTCATGGAACTCCTCCAGGTCAGGTGGTGATTGATTTCAGTGGGGGAGGACTGGACTGATCTGTTGCTCTCCATGTTGTCAGTTGCCACAGAAAGTTCATCACAGAGATCAGGAAACAGAGTAGCCCCTGAGGATGCCATCCTGTTGAAGACTAAATTTTAGATTTTCCCAGCACCAAAGGAATAATTGTCACACAGGGAGTTTTATATGGCCTCAGCATACCAAGGATCCTAAGCTTGTAGGAGAATGGAGTGAGAAAGACACCAGGCTATGAAGCTGTGCACTACCATCATTTAAGGGAACTCTTGTGGTGGTGCAACTACAGTTGTGGATCTCTGAGTGTTAAGATATTTTAAAATATTTTGTCATTTGAAATATTTCAAGGGTTAGATTTTGGGAAATCTGTTTAAGAGGCTGGGACAGGGATAGCCATGTGGAAAAAATGTACACATCAACATGTTCCAGAAAGATGTCTCAACTTTAGAGAGCCCTCCCTATTATTCTACTGAGAAAAGATTTGCAAAGCACCGTGTAGAATGCAGGGAGCCTTCTTCTGGGAAGGCCTGAGTGGAGGAGGACAAGTGGAAGAAAGCCCATACGGCAAGGTCTGAGCTAGCTCGTGTTCATCTGCTCCTTGTAGGATGCAAAAAAGAAGATAGAAAAGATTGAGAAGGTTCTTCAGGATGCAGAGATGGGCCATGACCTGCGCTCCAGCCGTGATCTGCTCAAGCAGCACAGTCAACTGGAAAAGGAGACGGGGGAGTTGGCTGAGAAAATGAACTCCATTGTGTCCTGTGCCAAGAAAATGGCAACCAATCACTTTGACTCCCAGAAGATTCTGGATGAGACGCAGAAATATCTGGAAAGGTGAGCAGGTGTTCTCTCGGTTGTTAGAAGAAAAGAATTAGTGGCAGAGCTGGGAACAGAACTTTGGTTCTTGATTCCTCATCTCCTGTTCTAACCACTAGAAAAGCCAGCCAGGCATTCCTTCTGCTACAAGCTTCTGCCACAAAACTATGCTAACATACTTCAGTTTTACAACTCCCTGCTCCCCAGCCTCATGTTCTGCTAATGACCCTCAATCTTAATCTGCGACACTCCTGCCATTCCAGTCCTTGGCTTCCTAGCCGATCCTACCAACTTCTTGCTAAAGTGTGAGGTGGTCCAACATTTAATAGGAACTAGGTTCAGACCATTACAACTCATTTTGCTTGTGAACTAAGACTGATTTAAACCAAGTCTCCAAAAGTGAATCTCATTCCCCCCCTCCAATACACTAATTTAAAACAATAATGTCAAAAAGTAAATTCCAGTTTCCTGTATTCCCAACGCAGGTTAAGATGGAGCAGAATTGATTGTTTAGAGAGGGTGTTAAACTGTACTCCTGCTTCCTAAATCTGCTTGCAGAGGTGGATTAAAGTATTTTAGGACCCTGTGCACTGTGGTAATTGGGGGCCTGCCATAGTTGGGTAGGTGTCCCTGGGAGGTTGGGGGTTGGGTCCTGCCCCCTGAGGTGGGAGGCCTTGCAGGGGGGAATTGTGCTCAGCCTGCAGTCACTCTACAGTGTCTCCTGTCCTACAGGGCTGGTCCCAGTCTCCACTCTGGCCCATTGGCTCTTGCCACAACATGCAGGCAGAGCCCTCCCCCTGTGATGCCCTGCCCCCTTCATGGCCCTGAATGGTTGTTGTTGTTTTTCTGGGTATGTGGGTTGGTTGGTTTGTTTTTAACCCTGTCATCAGACTCCCTGAGTTGGGGGCCCTGTGCAAGCACACCGACTGCACACTGATTAATGTAGGATTGTCTGCAGGGGCAGCAAGTTATATGGGCCCGTGGTGCCCATGCTCCAGCAATATTCAGGGCCCGGGGGCCCAGCTCCACCAATGTTCGGGGCCGGGTCTCTCCCCCGGCCCCACACGCCTCCCCCGCATGCCTCCCCCAAGCGACCCTGCCTGTGCCCTGGGCAGCATGCGGCAGCCCCCTGCAACTCTGCGCTGTGCTCTGCCCTGCCAGCTCCCAGCATCCACTGCCACTGCAGGGTCCTAGTGCTCCCTGCCCCCCCCCCCCCACTAGTGTCAGGGCAGGCTGACCCAGGCTGACCCTGACCCTGCCCTTTCCCCTCTGACCAACAGACCCTTC
The DNA here is from genome assembly GCF_013100865.1 of Trachemys scripta elegans. Taxonomy (NCBI): domain Eukaryota; kingdom Metazoa; phylum Chordata; order Testudines; family Emydidae; genus Trachemys; species Trachemys scripta. Next base: position 61,961,193 of record NC_048301.1, on the reverse strand, counting down.
CCTTTTCCAGCGGGACCCTTCACCACCACAGGGGGCCATCGCACCTGCAGTCACTGCTCCTGCCCCACGCTGGGAAAGGGGCAGCCCCATCCCACACCCCCAGTGAGGCTAAAGTGAGGGGCAGCAGCATGGGAGGAGGCGCACGCATGATGGCAGCCCCCCTCCCCCAGCACCCACCACAGGCGAAGTGAGGGGGCTTCCTGGACCTGAGAGGGGCCCTAGGAGCACGTGCAGTGACCGTGGTGTGAGGGGAGTGTGCTGCCGTGGATGAGAGCGGGGTCCCTCCACCGGAGCTCGCTGCTACCAGCGGGGAAAGAGCTGGGTGGAGTCCTCCTCTCTGGCTCCAGCCCCGGGGCAGCATGCCTGCACCCCAAACTCCTCATCCCCAGCCCTGCCCCATCCCAGAGCCTGCATCCCCAGCCAGAGCCCTCACACACACCCCGCACTCCAACCCTCTGCCCAGCCCTGAGCACCCTCCTGCACAGTGAATACCTCATCCCCGGGCCCACCCTGCAGACCCCCACTCCCCAACCCTCTGCCTGAGCCCCGCCTACACCCTAAACCCCTCATCACCAGCACCACCCCAGAGTCCTCACATTTTACATTATTTTAAAAAATATATATCGACTTACAAGGCAGATGTGTGGGGGTGAGACTTGGACCATTCTGGGCACCACCAAAAATTATACAAACCTGCTGCCCCTGCCTGCCTGCTCTCCTTTGTAATGTATACACTTACCGTATCACATAACTTACATACAGATATGTATGCCAAGAGCAGCCCTACTGAGAAGGCATTCTGTATGTGTACAGTACCAGCCAGGCGAATGTAGTAGCATGGGAAAGTGTCTGGCCTGTCACAGCCTGCATTGCAGGATCACAGGTGACTCTGGAGATAACTCCACTTTAACATCTGATCCTCAGGTTTGAGTCTTTGCAGGTGCCTCTTGATGAGAGGCACCAGCTGCTGCAGGCAACAGTGGATCTGTACCAGTTCTACCATTACTATGACATGGAGATGAATTGGATCAGTGAACGATTGCTCATTGCCAACTCCACCAACTGTGGCAAGTCCTTGGATATGGCTCAAAGCCTGCTGCACAAACACAAGGTAACTCCTTTTGGTTACCCCTTCTATAGGTGTCATGGGAGCAAAGAGTATATCAGACCCCCCAGCCCCCACACCTAGAAACCTACAGCTACACATTTCCCTTTTGCCACCCAGAATGCCATTACAAACGAGCCCACTAAGCAGAAGGAGACAACTGTTATTAAAGCTAAACTCTCCCTGGCATGCAGTCCCTAGAACTTGATATTTCATAGAATCATAGACTATCAGGGTTGGAAGGGACCTCAGGAGGTAATCTAGTCCAACCCCCTGCTCAAAGCAGGACCAATCCCCAGACAGATTTTTGCCCAGATCCCTAAATGGCCCCCTTAAGGATTGAACTCACAACCCTGGGTTTAACAGGCCAATGCTCAAACCACTGAGCTATCCCTCCCCCAGCACTGTCACTGACAGTAGTTGTCCCAGTTAAGTAATTCCAATAACTTGAGACATGCATATGATCCATCCATATAATGGAGGATTTTCAGAGTGAACATGGAATTTCTGATGAAATTGGAGTATCTATCAATTCCTGCAGAAATCATTCTTCTCACAGGATTATGAGGAAATCACTAGTTTTCCATTAAAAATTCTTAGACTGATACATTACACACTAAATATAATGAATGATTTTGCTCTTGTCTGAGTGGAATACTTCTGCTGTTCCTTGCTTGTATGTGTTTTAGCTATATAATTACTGTTCTCATCAGGGAGTTAGTGTCAGAGGGACATGAATGCACACTGCAGTCTCCAGGACAACATAAAACAGATATTTAAACTTCACTCTAGTGCTATGACTGACATAAAAACGTTTGAAGACAGCAGTGTAACAGTGTAATGACAGTTTAACAGAGTAAGATTTCTGTGGAATTTGATTTGTGGTTTTTAGTTGTCTTTTACAGATATCTGTTAGCCCTGCTGCTTTCTAGCAGACAGCATCATGTTAATGAGCTAGACTCCAATGTACATGTTCCTCTTCTATTGCCAACAGAAGGTTGCATTTTGGTAGGTTGCCCCCAGAAGCAGCTCATCTGAAGGGAGCATCTAGATAGAGAACCACTGTGTCTTGCACACTATGTGCACCCCTCTAATTTCCCACTTCAGACCACTTTGTTCCACTTTCTTGCATACTGTCCTGCCCTCACTTACTCTTATCTCCCTTCCTCCCACTCCCTAGGAATTACAAGCAGAAGTGAATGCCCACAAACAGCAAGTTCAGAGGGTGTTGGAGAATGGAAAGACTATGATTGGGTGCAAGCACTCTTCATTTCAGAGAATAAAGGAGAAATGCCAGGAGCTCAGCAACAGCTGGGTGGAGTTGGAGAAGGCATGTGAAGAGAGGTTGAAGCAGCTGCAACATTCTGTTGGCTTCCAGCAGGTATGGGTTACAGCAAAGTGACACCAACTTTTTTTTCGGGCTAAGAGGAGACCAAAGTGATTTACACAAAAAGCAAATCTGTTTTAAGATCTCAGACCATTAGGGCTGAGGTTCGTTTCCTCCACATAAAACCAGAGCAATGTGGATGGTGGGCACTGGGCAGTGTTAGGGAGGTGGGTCAGGATGCAGCGCTGTAGCAATGTCTCCTATCGGAAATTGGTATTCTAGTCTCTTGGAGAACTAACTACAGCCTTGCTCCACCACTCGCTCGGTGAGATAGGACAACTGGATCCATATCTTTGCAGATCTTCTGGTTCCTACCTGGTCTGCTCCTATTTCACCATCATCTCTGCCCTCCTCTCCAGTCTGTGGGCCTTATCCCAAACCCTCTGAAATCACTGGAGGGAATTCCTTTGACTTCAATGGGATTTGGATCAGGCCCTATGTATAACAGATCCCCTTAGTGGTGCACCTGGGGTACACGTGTTCCCCTTACTAGCCACTTGGATTGGCAGTATCCACACACAGCCCCAAATTGGGGTTTAAGTGGGACAGAGGGCCTTAAACTGGCCCTCCATATCAGAGTAAATTTCACCCTAACAAAATAGGGGCCAAAGTTTCAAAGGCAAGCATTTAAAATGAGCCTGTTAAAAATTGCACAAGAATACTCTTTTGGCTAATCCAGATTTTCTGTCATAAATGGGTAATTAGCAGGGCAGTAACCCAGTTTGCATATACATTTTTTACACAAAGGTGCCTGCACAAAGTTTGCTGGTGCTCCTCAAACACTTGCCATTGATAATCTAGCCACATCTGTGTCTTTTTCCCCATCTGTGAAAGAGGTATAACACTTCACCTTCATGGTAGAGGTGTTATGAGGCCCTATAGTGTTTATAAAGTACTTTGATCTCCTCAGAAAAGGGGAGTATGTAAGTGCAAAGTTGGTGTTATAGAGTGCCAGGCACTAACAGTGAAAAGGTCAAGTGAAAACATCAAATATTGGATACTGATGTGAAGGGAAAGAGCTGGGGCACCCAAAATTAATTCTAGGGGTTTAATACCCTAAAAGAGGCCTTTCTTAAAACAGAGATCCACCAATTCTGGCCTTGTCCTTCTGCACAATATTTGATTCAACAGTGTGTCTAAGATCGTGCTAGTATATTGCAGGCAGTAACAATAAAACCAGTTCCTGTAGCTTAACTTGCTATCTGAAAGAGCATCTTCTCAGGTAAGGGGGCTAAAAGCTAATCCTTTGTGCCCCTGCACCTATTACTGAGCACAAATGGTGCTCACACTGGTCTGAGAACCCTGCAGCCTAGAATATGTGGAAGCAGTGAAGATCGTGATATTGTCCAGAACTGAATTTCTTGAGATTGACCCCAGAGGAACAGTTGATTTTATAGTGCAATCTGCAGCTAGAATGCATCAGATTGAAGGAGAGACATTAACATTATGAAGGAAATAACTGTTTTTTTAATTGGTAGTTTTTACTGAATACCTCAGACCTGGAGACTTGGGTATCAGAAAAGCTTCCATTTGTGACCAGCAAAGACTATGGCAAAGATGAGGCTGCAACTCTGAAACTCCTCAAGAAACACAAGGTAACTGAGCGTTATTGCCCAGGTAATTATTCTTGAGGAATGTAGCATGGACTGTTCAGAGACTACAGTGGTCCTTCCTAGTCAGTCTTGGGAGCCTGCTTGGGACAAACTGTAGGAAAGATCCTGACTTAAAGGGTTTGGAGATTGAGTGTCTGTCTTTGGAGAAGACTGGCTCTTATAGATAAAGCAATGGTGTAATGGCAAAATTTTCTTGGTCTTTGTGTGTCATTCCTTGGAATAGCAGAGTCTAGGAGTGCCACAGAGGTAGTGCACAGGCCCTGGGAGTAAAATAAATGTCTCACGTTGTTTAACACCATTAACTCTGACTGATTAAAAAGCGGTGATGCAGGCTGCTGAGGACTTCTCAGTCTGTCTCAACTGAAAGTATGTTCAGGATGTTGAGGGCAAGGGCTATAAAGCAAGGGACTGGGGGAATGCAGGGACCATCTGTTCTTTAACAGGGACATAAATAACTTTTCACCCCCAAATCCAGTTCTGGGTGGGAGAAGTTTTAAAATGAATGAACATATAGAATGACGTCTCTCACTCCAAAGGAAGCTGGGCCCATTCATCCCATGCCATTTTACACACACTGAGCATGAAAAGGATCTTTTTCAGATTTATGGGTGGAAAAATATTTTCTCTGTGTACCTTTAGAAATCAGATCATTACACTTTCTTTCCCCTAGTTCAGTGGTGGGCCGCATGCGGCCCAGCAGGTTGCAGGTTGCCCACCGCTGCCCTAGTTGGTTTTCCCAAAAGTTAGTGTCAGGGAAGGCTTCCTTCCTAAGCAGTGCCTGCTTAAATTCTCTATGGTGCAGCATGGTCTGCCAAATCGTCTGTCTGAAGTTTTGTACTGCTCTGATCAACAAGTTTTGTACTAGTCTGACTATCTAGAGGATTTTTTTTATTACTTTCAGTTGCTTGAAACTGACGTGTCTGCAATTCAGGACTGATTTGTCTGTGTGGATTCACACTAATCCCTGGATCAGTAGTGCAAGGACAAATTCAATGTACTGTTGCATCTGGAAAGAGCTTGACTTGGAAACCAAAACTGAGAGATCTGGAGTCTCATTTCTGTGAGCCAAAGCACCAACTATGTCCTGCTGTGCAGTGTTTAGTCACAAAGGGAGATAGAGATGCCCTGCTTTGCTCCAGAGCTGAAAACAGAGCTAGATTAGTCATTATTCTGGGAATATCTTTCCCTTTCCAGCCATGTAGCAGGCCTCTCTCATTGTGTTTATTTGCCTCGGCGTTGTATTTTTTCTGAAAAAGTTAGTAAACATATTAACTAAGAACGTTTGTGTCAGGGAAAGCCCATATCCTGCTTTGGAAATCTGGGCTTCTCCTTTTGGTGCCTCACAGGGTATGGCTGAGGCTGCTTCCAAGGTTAATGGACTGTAGATGCTGGATAACTTACTCAGCTATTTTTTCTTGCTATCAGGCATTGGAACACGAAATTGAGGTTTACGAGAATTTGATGCTAGAGCTGGGCAAAATGGCCAAAACCCTTCCTCTCCCCAGCTCCATCCAGTTTGATGAGGTTGATGCCCCACAGGAACAAGTTCACTCTAAGCTCCGGGAGTTCCTGGAGCTGGCCACAGCAAGGTATGGGCTAGAAAAATAATTGTCTCTGCTAACTCCCTCTTCTGGGTCCCTTAATGCATCCTGGGTTTGATTCAAAAGCCATTGCAGGCAATGGAGTCTTTCCATTGATCTCAATGGGCTTTGATCATGCCCCATATCTCTTCTATCTGTTTCATGTGAGCTCTCCAGGAAATGGACTGTCTATATTTGTATCCTGTGCAGTACTGAAGTGCTACACAAATAATAATAAAAAAGGAGCTCTGTACATTTGTTGCACCTAAGCTGTTCAATAAGATTTTTTTACTATTGAAGATACTAATTCCTCTCATTTCCCCTTTTCTGTTCTTCATCCTCGGGCAAAGTGATTTTGAATGCTCGATTATCTCACATACTTACTCATCTGCCTGCTTGTTGGAATCTAACTTCAGAGGTGGAACAAAGGAATTGCATTTCTGGAAGTGGTGCCTATTGTTTTCTTGGTGTGTTACCCAAATGGACAGATGTAATGATAGAATTACACCTTCCCTTAAGTCTGAGGATTTGTTAATTCAAGAGGGCTTTCATCCTTTAATATTAATCACTTCCGCCATTTATGACTACATGCTCAAAACCAAGAGAGCTGGATTATGCCTAAGATTTTTAGACTCTCCAAATTTAGTGCTAGGAAGAAGCAAATATATACCTGAATTGTTTAATTTCTTGCCCTACAGAAATGTCATTCAGAGAGAGGCCAGGAAGTTTGTAAGATTAGTAATGAGACAAGCTTAGTTGAAAGTTGGAATTTACAGAGGCACAGGAAATTCTGATACTTCAACAATTGTTTTCAGCCTAATTCCTCACAAAAAAGTCGAAATATTGAAATTGTTCATGAAATGGAAAGTTCAGAAAAAAATTAATTCAGAGATGTCACAATATTTGGTTTTGGTGTGATGGGCTGAATAGCAATGTTTTGTTTGGTCTCATTTTGACATTGAACTGTGTCAGCCTGAGCTGCTCATCCATCCTTCTCCTCTTCACTGGCTGGACTATGTCTCCCAGGATGCACAGTTGTGATTCAACTAGAGGAGAGACAGCAGTGCATCACTGGGAGATTTATCTTCAGGAAGAACACCAAATATTGGGAGACTTGCAATAAAGTCCCAAGAGTTGGGGTAACACTGCCATTTCTTCTGAACATTTCCACGGTTCTGGTTGGTCAGGCACATTAACAGCTGGAAAGTTGGTATATTTTATCTCTACCTCATCCTTAAAAGATGTTTGACTGTACTACAAGAGACCTAAACAGCGAATTGTGGGAATGTTGCTTGTTGGGCAACATTAGCAGAGCTACATAAGGTGGTTTTCCCAGCAATTGCCTCACTGAGCCTCACTGTATGTAGTGTGGGTTTCCTTCTCACTTTCGTAAGTATCTCATTTATCTGTAGAAATAAAAATGATCAGGAAAAAATGGAGGGAATTCTCCTGTGCTGTCACAGAGCAAAGCTCAGTTAGCCAGTGTTGGAGAATGGTAGAGAGGCTGACAGGGCTACAGGCTACCATCCTTCAAACTTGATTTCCAGTCTTTGGGGTTATTGTGAGAACTCTCAGATTGAACCTAGTTTTCTTTCTTGGAGAGAGCCCCTTATTCTCTTCCTTATTCTGTGAATTGTGTAGATATTTATATTCCGCTTTCTCCCTGTTGCTGTCTCTAAACAGAGGGAAGAAGCTAGATGAGACTCTTGGTCTGCATGAGTATCTGAGGGAGTATGAGGATCTGCAGGACTGGATCAATCAGCAGAGGCAGTTGGCCAGCTCTGATGATTATGGCAGTGATTATGAACATGTCCTGGTGAGTTAATGGTACCAAACACAAGCAAAGTTTACCTGATTTCATACTGTAAAAATGTAAGGTATGGAGTATGACTGTGTATAAAGAAAAAAAAGTCCTCTGACCACACGCCGCTAGCTGTCATCTCACACCCTGCATTTGAACCCATACGGGGTATCATTAAATAATTAGTACCCATACTCGATGGTGACCATACCCTGAAAGAAATCTTTCCCCAACACCCTCTTACTGCCTTCCAACGACCCCCAAAGCTCTCCAACATCATCATCAGAAGCAAGCTCCCCACATACTAGGACCCACCAACTCAAAGTGGCACCAGACCCTGCCAGAACAGTAGATGCAAAACCTGCAGACATATTTCTACTGCTACAATGATCCACACCTCCCACAACACACCTTTTAAGATCCAGGGGTCCTACACATGCCTATCACTACATGTGGTGTACCTCAGCTAGTGCACTATACGACCCAATAACCAGACAACCACTTTGCTTTCAAATAAATTCACACAGAAAAATGATAAGACAAAAACACCACATTACTCGTGGACAAACACTTCACAAAACAATCACTCCATATCTGACCTCTCAGTCCTCATCCTCAAAGGAAACCTGCACAACACTATTAAAAAGACAAACCTGGGAGCTTAAATTCATAACTTTGTTAGACATGAAAAATCAGACTGGCTACTAGAGACACTGGATTTATGGCTGATTACAACAATCTATAACCCACTGACCCACCTTTGTCCTCCAACTTCAGAAGTGTGAACTGCCCACTTCACCTTGAATGGTCTCTTGCAACATGTTAACTCCTTATGCTAAACAATTTATTTCACCTTGTGTTTAGCGGTGACACTCTGAGTATCTTTCCCAGACCTAAATAAGAGCTCTTGTGTAAGCTTGAAAGCTTGTCTCTTTCACCAGCAGAAGTTGGTCCAATAAAAGATATTACCTCATCTACTTTGCTCCATAAAGTATGACATAATGAAAATCATGACAGTAGTATGGGTGGGGGTAGAAGAGAGGAGAGGAATGAATGTGATAAAATAAGGAATAATGCTGATCAAAAGAAAATGCAAACAAGCTAATAAAGGGAAATGTAACATTGCTTAGAAAATAAAATAGTTTCATTGGCTGTAACAGGCTGGCAGAGTTGATTAACACGTCCACCCTGTTAACAGAAGAGCTGGCTGAAAAAGAGCTAAGCGATGCTGACTTACTGTGGCAGCTGACTCCTGGCAAAAGAGGTTGGGAATAGCCCTCAGAGGAAGGGGAGAGTGAAATGAGCTAGGCCTGAGAAGAAGGTTTACATCAGATTTGTGAAGCAAGCCTGAGGGGAAGGCTTCATATGGGAGGGTTTTCTGTATAACTGTTCAAAACTATTTGGTGTGAGACTTTGTTTTCTGAAACACTGGTATTTTGCATGGCTGATTAAGTTATATTCAATAGGGTTGACCTTGGTAGGAGTGGCCTTCATTCAGTGCCTAGCTGACAGAAGTCTACATCACTGAAAACACCAACACAATTGGCACTGTTGTTGTTAGAGCATGAATTGAATAGACCATGGAGACTGAGCTATGTCCCATCCTAAGGGGGGTTCACTCACCATAACATACCTGTGCTGTACCCTGTTCAGAGAATAAAGAGTGGACTTTGGTCAATCACTGAGTTTTATTGTAACGGAAAATTTTCCCAAGGGAAATAACTGAAGCAATAGCATTAAAGGCAGTTATAATTTAGTAACACTTAAGTGCGGAAGAGGTCTTGTGTAGGCCCTCTGCACAAGGATGATGTTCACCATTAGGAGATTACTACTTTAGCGGATAGTCCTAACTGGTATATGGGAGGTAGACTAGATGGCTCAGGAGGGATTTCCTAGCCCTAACCGTCAGTCCATGGTTATTTCATTTACATCACACTATTTCATAACATACAGTCCATTCATTACAAGGTTCTCAAAGTGCATCGTGAACATTAATGAATGATTTTTCAATTGGTGATGAGCCAGAATTGGAACTCTGGCTCCCACTCCTGCTACAAAAATTTTCAACAGGAGTTTTGAATTTGATTACAGGACTGGATCTGAGCACTATGACTTGGGTCTGTAATGAGCCATACTGGAATACTGAGTACTAAAATGCTTATGCTTTGGGAAATTCAGATTTGGATCCAATCCCAGCACTGAGCATTGTGGCTCAGGTCCACTCTATATTTTGATCACCAGATATTTAAAGTAGTGTCCATTTAGTAGATTTTGGTCACAAATATTAGTGGGTAGACACTTAACTACCTATCTTCATCTGCCATTGAAGTCTGTAGGAGCTGCTGGGTGCTCACCACTCTTGAAAATCAGGCCACTCATTTTATATACCCATTTTTAAAAAATCTTGGCTTGTGCAAAATTGTGTCCACAAACGAGGTTGGACTGAGGCGGACTGAAAATCTAGCACTGAATATACATTTGTATTCATACCTTACGTGTATATTATTTAATAATATGAACTCAATTCAATTTTCATTGTATGTTTGATCAGGTGTCCAGTTATTTTTTATTTTGGGATGCTTCTACCATTTGCAACATGCTCTCTGCGTCTATCTGCATTGTAGAGCTAGCAGCATTCTTTCATTTTTCTAGCTAATCTATAGACCCTGTTGGTCTTTTGGAGCAAAATTACAGTCAAGCTTCATCTCCTTAAGATCACCTGCCAATTGCCTGCCGTTAGGCTATATTCAGTAGGCAGCTGAGCAGATATCCACGTGGAACAGTAGCTTCTCAAACCAAGTCTGATCCCTGTTTTTTGTTCCTCTTTCAAAAGCATCTTTGGGCCAAATATGATACGTTCCAGCACCAGATAGAAATGGCTGCCAAGAGAGTTGCAGCTTGCCAGCAGCTGGCAGAGCACTTGCTGGACCATGGGCATTCGGAATCCAGAGAGATCCGGCAGAGGCAGAAGGAGCTACGGTAAGAGACTAGCACTGGCTATTTCCTTTCTTCTTCTTTCAGTTCCGACCTCAGGGGACCAAATGGGAAGAGATCCAGGAAAGTGGAAGACATGCCCACACAATTCATTAGTTAATAAATGTACACCAGTGAGGACCTGAAAGGAGATGTGGCTTGTTCTGAAATGACGCCAATGGCAACTTCATTGGCACAGGACAGCCAATATGCCTTGTTCTTAAAAAAAATCATCATAGTATCAGCTTTCTGATTTGGCAGCTTGTGCAGTGGACCAGAGACCTTTAACAAGCAGTATCAGTGAGAGTCCAGTGTCATTTTAAAGGGAATCACTTAACTGGGCTGCTAGGAGGTTAGTTGTGTCTTTATGATCAGGTTGGCGTGGTCAGTGAATAGAGCACTCGACTGGTTCTCAGACCTAGGTTCTCATCCCAGCTCTGCCACTGCCTGCTGGATGATCTTGGGCAAGTCATTCTTCCCACTCCCCCCCCCCCGTTCTGTGCCTCAGTTTCCCCACCTTTAAAGCAGGGATCCTGAAGCTGATCTCCTTTGTAAAGCACTTTGAGACCTATTGAGAAAAGTGCTATAAAAGAGCTATGTATAATTATTACTGTTCAAAATTTGAATTTCTTGGAGGAAAAAAGTCATTGAAGGACAGACTGGACCAGCTGGATCAGATAAAAGCTGTGGCTGAATTGAGCTAAACCAGGCTGGTATTCCACACGCACATCATTGCTGCAGAATGTTAGCTTTCACTTAAAAAGAGTAGAGGCCCTGAATTCTCAGTTACACTAAGGCCTCTTTACCCTGCCACCGAGGTGTGAGGGGGCCTTAGTATAAATGAGAATTCAGGACTATCTTGCTATGACTAGTGGTTGTGAAGACAATCTTCCAAACATGACTGGATCTAATACAGCTTTTCAGAATCTGACAGAGTTAATATCACAGAGAGGTGCGAGCTGCCCCATTCATCTCAGTGCATGGTAACACTGAAGGCTAATAGGGACCATTTAAATGTCAGCATTGTTCGCTATTTCTCTGTTGATTATTTGAAACATCAAGCTGCTCCAGGATTGTGGCTGGAGCTTAAGCAGAGTGACACCACTCTTTTCCCTCCTCTCTCTCACGCTCCATCTGTAGTCACACAGACAGATTTAGTTTTTCTAAGCATTCTAAAAAGTTCATGCTTTTCTGTTTGAGTGTGTTCATTCTTCAGGCATGCTCTCAAGCGCTCCTTTTATACATACTCTTCTGACTTTGTCATGCTTCTAATTTTACCTCTTAGGCTCTCCCTCTCTGGTTCTCATATTTTCATTCTCCTTTTGTATACTATGATACACATGAGATGGGCCCTTCGCCTACCCCCAAACCAAAATCCAGTCCAGGAAATGTTTAATAGCACCTAAACCATTTGGCTTCAATCATCCTATTACATATTACAAATAAAATGTAAAAAGCCTGCTGTGGCATAAACTGCTCACAAAAATACAGTGCGACTGAGTGGGTGATTTACCCTTTATTTTTGTTGACTGCCTTTCTGCTGCCACCTCCTTTGAATCCTACTATGGCATGTATTGAATCGCCTGCATTTGACTGTGACAGGAACTGTTGTAAGATTGACTCAGTGATGGGAAACTGCCTGCCTGCGTTCAAGGGAATCACCTCAGCCAGGCATGGTGGCTGGAGCCAGAGACTAAACAGGGGTCTTTTTAAAATCTTTGCTCCTTCTATTCATCTTATTTGTCTCCATTTCACACCCTTGCATGGTCTGTCTCTCCATGGCCCTTTGCAGGAACTCCTGGGAAGAGTTGTTGCAGATGACCAGGTTACGAGGCGAGCGACTGAAGGATGCAGAGGCAATTCACAAGAGTTACCAAGACCTGACAGATGCCCTCACCCACATTGAGGTAAAAATCCTGGTGAAAAAACATAGGAGGTGGGTCTTTAATTTCTGCCTAGTGCTGTAAGGGTCTCTAGGACACCCACCATTCCTCCCTTTGGCTTATTGAGTTTCCCTGCAGAAAAGACCCATTCCTCACAAGCCACTCTAACCAGAAGTGCTGGAAAAGACTCCTATGGAATCCCTCAAAGACTGAACTTGGTCTGCTGTCAGGAGCGGCTGCTGGAGCTGTATAAGTGACTAGACACCTGCTGAGCTTTGTGAGGAGCAAGAGGCTGAAGCTGGACTAAATTGCCTCATATTGCAGCACATGCTGTCATGCTACTTCAGTCCATCAAGCCAGAGTAAAAAGGCTTTATTGTTCACTGCCTCATTGTGCTCCCCTTTACAGCATTGATTCTCTATACATTAGAGAGAATATTTTCCAACAAAAAGGCATCTCCTTAAGTGTGAAACAGAGGAGGAAATCCAACATGGCTTCCAACGAGCAAAGCTGTAGGATTCTGCTACTTTATGAGCTGGATTCTCCACTTACACTGGCATAATTCCGTTGACTTAAATTGAGTTACTCCTGATTTGAACTAGTGTAAGTGAGTGAAAAGAAGAACAGGAGTACTTGTGGCACCTTAGAGACTAACAAATTTATTAGAGCATAAGCTTTCGTGGACTACAGCCCACTTCTTCGGATGCATAAGTGAGTGGAGAATCCATCCCCTTATCTCACTAGATACCACCTGGGATTTTGAGAGACTGTGTATATGCGTGAATGTATTAATAGTTAATTTTGTGACAAAAATGCTGAATTGAAAGCTCTGCGGGCCCAAACTCTTGATTTATCCAAAGGTTAGGGTCAGCCCAGCCAGAGGCAATGTTTCCCTCAGGCTGCCCTGCTAATGGACCTCAATTGTAACCTGGATGTACTACACCTAAGGTTAGAACGGTCATTGCATAGTTATGACCATTCATTCGTTGGCCTTTCTGCTGAGACTGCTGACAACAGGTGGCAGTTGTAATGATGGTTTGTATGTTGCCAAAGAAGTGGACTGAGATCCTAAACTAATTACCAATGTCTCTTTTGAGTAGGTCATCAGGTGCCACTACAAGAGCTATTCAAGGTTTACACTTGCCACAAGCCTGGTCATACTTTTATTTCTGTGGGCTGAGAGGTAGTCATGCATCATAGCACACAGTGCTACTTCTAGTCCATTAGGCTGGCCTAAAAGATATTGTATGCCCCACTGCCTCATTGTGTTTATCTGTCTTTTCTAGAACATTACCAGTTTGCATGTTGAAAAGAATTCTTTGCAACCAAATTCAAGGGATTTTCCAAATTATTTGTTTTAAAATCAAAAGGGTCAGTCCAGTGTAGATCTCAGCATACTTGATGAATTATCTGCTGCTCTATGTGTCTCTGGATACCCCTTGTGTCAGCAGGTCATCTTCCTCTTACTTATGTAATGACCACCTGCATGGGTCTTCAGTAGCCTGTGTATATAGAGCCTTCAACACTTCAGTACAGATCTCTACCTTTTCAGCTAAAGTTACTCCATTAAGTGTAGCAGTAGTAGGCTATTATCCTTTAGTGGACTAACCACAAGAGGAAGCTGTAACACACACTGCCAGTGGGTTACACTCAGATTCCACATAATGTCTTAGGGCCAGATTCTGCCAGCTTTACATTGAGTAATACCTTTGAACAGTCCCCGTGAGAAGTCCTTACTTGCAGACAGGGCTGGATTTACACCTTATGCACCCCTAGGCACAGCATCTTCAGCGCCGCCCCTCCCCCTGCCTACAGCTGACCTTCATGTTTTCCGTAATAAATGAAACAAAACGAAATATAAACACAACTTCCCCGGGAAGGCCCGAGACCCTCTGCCATGCACCGTGCTCCCAGCCCGAGCCAGGGCACCCAGGCAAGGTGCAAGGGGGGGTGGGACTGTACCTCTCCCCAGGGCGAGCAGTTCCCCGCATGTCTTCCGTTCCTCCCGCAACCTGGCGTGGCAGCCGTGCTCTGGCTCTGCCCGTGCAAGTGAATGGGGCACCAGTCATGCCGTTCCCTCTCCCTCCTCGGCACGGGGCGGAGGCAGTGGGGTGGCCGAGATTGGGAAGGGGCTGGGACACTCCCAGCACCTTCAGCAGCCGCCCTGCCTGGCCATGGCTCACAGCGCCCCCAGGCGGGCTGACTCAGACGCTCACCCTGCTCCAGCCCCACATGCTGGGTGGCCACCAACCCATGCCATGAACCCAGCTGCCCACAGGGGGGCTGTATGTATTCACTTTTTAACTTTTAACCCACTTTTAACTTTTAGGCACTCCTAGAACGCTGGCACCCCTAGGCACATGCCTACTGTGCCTAATTGGAAATCCAGCCCTACTTGCAGAGTAAGAAAGGTCCCCTGTAACATGAGTAAAGCTCTCAGAAGTGGACCCTTAATGTTTGTGTCTTGGGGTGTTCATTAACAAAGCTCCCATTAACTCTTTCCTTTCTAGGAGAAGTCCAAGAGCATCCCTGATGACATTGCTAAGGACATGAGAGGCGCGCAGTCCCAGCTACGCAAACATGCGGCCCTTGAACATGAGCTCTTAGGGCATGAGCAGCAGGTGAGATCAGTCACTCACACTCTTTAATGTAACAAAGAGTCCTGTGGCACCTTAAAGATGAAGTGGGCATTCACCCATGAAAGCTTATGCTCTAATACGTCTGTTAGTCTTTAAGGTGCCACAGGACTCTTTGTTGCTTTTTACAGATCCAGACTAACACGGCTTCCCCTCTGATACTCTTTAATGTGCAGCCAACAGCCTGGATTCCAAGCCAGCTCCAGCAACACTTTCCCACAATTAACTTGTCTGTCAGAGCCTGGAATGGTCTCCCTCAAAGCCTGCTCTTTCTTTTAATGTCTTTGAGTATCGGCGATAGGTGTGAAGTGGGTGGTTTAAAACATTAAAAACAAGACAGGCTTTATAATTAGGGCTGACTCTGAAATGGGTCAGAGGGTTGGTTCCGATAACCACTTGAAATGGGTGCTTATGCCAGGCTTATCCCTCCTGTCAAAAGCATCCCACTATTCATTGAATGCCTCTCTCATCGGATGACAGAGGCATCCAATGAATAGAGAGATGCTTTTTCCATTGCTGTGCCCTGCAATGGATTCACCAGCTGGTTAGAGGGAGTTATGGAAGAGGAGAGGGAGGTGGGAGCTCACTAGGATAGACTTCAGGAATTCTGACAGGTTTAAGAGGTTGGCGAGAGGAGGGCAAGTTGGGAATATGGGGCTGAGGCTTGTTATACAAATTTTTTAAAAGGCTCAGGTCACGAAAAGTGCTGTTATTCAGACAAAATCCTGTTTTGTCCAAAGAGACATGCCCAGCTCTGGCTGTAAGAAGGAAGTTCATGCAGTTTGTCTCTTGGTAACCTAGTTTGATAAATGCAACATCAGAGTACTGACAATATGTTACATTGAAATTACTAAGGCAGCATACCACTGAAGGGGCAAAGGCCTGACACCTAGACCTTGGGAATGACAAGGAATGACACACTGGAATTAACCAAACCAGCTGCATGATATCTTTAAAGGGAAATGAGGCAAGACAAATATCCATAAAGAACCTATCTGTGACTAATCTAAACAGCCCCTATCAAAAACCAGGTAGGGACATTTGTTCTCCTGGGATACCCATATCTGACACATCCCTGACAGCCTCCCATCTTTACAAATGGGACAGTGGAAAGAGGAGCTGTGACCTGATGAGACGTTTGCACTGCTGTGACGAACCTCAGCAGACACTGGATGTCACTATTACTCCATGTGACTGTAACTGGCACAGGAGAAAACTTTGTTCTGAAAGTGTAACTTGAATTCTTGTGCCTTGTGCAGTTGATATAGGTCTTGTTATCATTTCTGTGATGCTCACTGGCCCTCCATGACCTTCCCCTTCCTAACCCGCATGATGACTTTTTCCCCTCTGCAGCTGCAGGAGCTGATCGATGCTGCAGATGGCGTGCTGGCCCGGTGCTCTGAGAGACAGGTGGCAGACCTGCAAGCAAAGCAGCAAGCAGTCGTGGAGAACTGGGAGTCCCTGAAGTCTAAAGTGGAACAGCGCAGGGAACATTTGGAACAGGCCTGCAAGCTTTACCAATTTCAAGCAGATGTGAGCACTCCTGCCTTCTGTATTCTGTCTGTTAATGCACAAAGAAATCTGACTTGATGTTATGTGAGCATGAGCATGTGTGTCTGGCACACAGGTTTATGTGACAGAATGTGAGTGCAGACAGGTGTTTGTGCGTGCCATTTGCTAAGTGTATGAGAGCTCAGAGCTGAGAGTATGTATTAGTAGATGGGGAAATATTGTGCCAGAGTGCAAGGGATGTTCATATACAGACATACATGAGAGTGTATGTTGTGTAGGGCAATTGGCAGAAGTTGACATCAATGTGCAAGTGGAGAAGGAGATAAACCTAATTTTCTCAGAGGGCGAGCACCTGCAAAATCCCACTGAAGTTGATGGTAATCGCTAATGCTCCGCATATCTGCAAACCAACACCTATCTGTCCATGTAAGCATGAGTATTGATAAGGAAATGGACAAGTGGGTGATTCTGTGGGTGTCATCTGTATGTGCATGTATATAGGGGAATGGGTGGGTGACAATGGACCATTTCAACATTTTGTTTCTAATCGACAGTTTCAAAACAAAATGTCAATTGGAATCAACTTCGGAAGTTTTTTTGTTTTGACCCAAACCATTTTACTTTTTTCAGTTCTCTGTTTTAATGAGAAAAACTGAAAAATTCAGATTTGGTTGCAAATTAACCAAATATTTTTGGGGATTTCTTTGGTTCAGCCACTGAACTGAAAGATCAATTATTTGCTCAGCTCTGTATGACCCCACGGTGCTGTAGGCAGCTGGCACAGAGGATAGCAGGCTACTCTAACCTGCAGCTGAGTTCTGGGTCACTGCCAAATGCCCCCAAGTTCTGGTGAGCACAAAGGGCCACGCTGCTTCCCTTCTTTCTAGCTTTGTTGAGTGCTCTTCGGGGCCATTGAAATTATGTGAAAGGCAGTTGTAGCAAATAAGAGGTGATATTTTTACTTTGTTGATATCTAGATAAAGAGACAGCTGTGTATTCGTTCACTTGTCCTGGTTCATGTTGTGGGTTCTTTTATTTAAAAGAAATCAAATAATCATTATTGTAGAAAGGGACTTCTCCTGGGTTATCTAGTGCTTCCCTCTGCATTGTGTCAGGTTTGATTTCATTGTGACTAAACAGCAGGGCTGGCCCTAGTGACCACAGGTCCTATGAGAGCAGAGGGCTCCAAATCTTTGGAGGAACCCTCAGTGGAAGCAGGGTTTAAAGTGGGTTTCATGGTTTAGCAAAGGCCATGAGCACCCATGTGCTGAAGGTTGCATTAGACTCTATGTGGTCTCAGGCTGGCTCTGCTCAAGAGTCTCCTATAGATTGGAGTCTTGTCTGTCCTTGCATATTTCCAGCAATAGTTCAGTAAACCCCTGTGGCTGCTGGTTCATTCCAATGCTCTGAAAATCCCTAGATTTATGGATTTTCCCCTAACACTTAAATCTCAGTGAGCCTTAGATATTTGCACTGTGTCGAGTGGAATGTCAGTGATTTGAGTGATAGCTAGCCCTGACTCTGAATTACACCTGTGCAAGTTGAAATGAAATCTGCACACATGCACTGAATCATCCTCCTCAAAAATCATCTTAGTTACTGGTGATGGTCACATACAAATCATGGTCATTGGTCACAGCACCCATTTATAATTGATTAAATTTTCAAAACGAAGCACCTGAGTTACAAGTGCAAAGCCTGCAATCATGTATGCAAATGAAGCATTATTATTTATTTTCTGATGTGGAGTTTTAGTACTCTGCAATAGAAGAGCACCTGTGCAATACTCTGGAGGCCTTTGACAATCTGTTTCAAATACACTAATTAACAAACAGACCCATCCATATTCACAAGATCATCTCAGATAGCCCAGGAACAATTTAAATATAACAAAAAGTTAAGTCCTCTTCCCACACAAGCTCCACCAGTGTTTCACACCCTCCTATTTTTGACAGGAGCACAACCTTTATTACACACTCAATGAGAGACCAACAATAAGTGGGCTGGTTGGGGTTCAATCAATTAGATGCACAAAATTGTGCACACAGACATGTAGAATTATTTTTAGCTTCACAACTTTCTTCAGTCACATTCCGAAAACAATTCTCAGGTGTTTGGTGTGTGTTCTTGTACATCATTGGCCCAACTGAGAGCTTCAAACGCTGTCTCCGAAATTCTAACTGTGGCTCTCTGCATAGTACACTGCAGAGATGTCTAAAGGGCAACAGAAAACATCCAATTATTGCTGATGAGACATTGCACAATGTTGTCGTGGTTCTGATGTTACAACAAAAGGCTTGTGGGTTTTTTAATACTGAAAGTAGATATTCCTCTGAGCTTATAGTACTCCCCTGTTGAGGTTCATAATAGCATTACAAGCCTTAATGGAATATTATCCTTGTTCTCTACGGCTGCATTATCTGTTATTAGAGATGAACAGTTATGCAATGATGTACCAGTCTGACAACCTAAGCCTGCGACTAGAGACTAACCTGACCTGGACTTTTTCTTGGGTTCCAGGTGTGGGACTATTTCTCCTGGACAGCAGAGATGATGAGGGAAATGAAGACTGAGGAGACAATCCGGGATATATCCACTAGCAGCCTGAGGCTTACCCAACATCAGCAGCTGTTGGCAGAGATCGAGGCACGAGAAGAGACATACAATCGGGTGGCACAGCTAGGACAGTCACTGCTGCAGGAAGAGAAAATATCATCAAAAGAGGTAAACAGAAACCATTTGATAGCATATCTGAGTCATGGTCACATTCACAGCCACATACAGAACTGCTCAGTACTGTCACAGATACCATTCTGCACTCAAGCTGGGCTTGGAGACACACACACACACATCTCAGTTGAATATCTGCCTTGGACACACATGAATGTTCTTTCAGATCACTTCATACATGAGGATGGACCCATGTGGGAATCATACAAATACCTGCGAAAGCAGAGTTTGGGTTATCTGAGAAGTTTGGGATCTTTTGAGCAATCGAGACAATGCTACTTACTTCCTGAATTGGATTTTTACAAGTTCTTGCCTTCCAGTTATGGCACTATTTCCACACTAGACCAGACTGGGCAAATATACTGAAAAGGTTCAAATACATAAGAAAATCTAAAAGAATAACTGGCAAACTTTATGCAGCTCTAAATTATACTGAAATAGATAAATCTCAAAAAACGAAAGAAAGATGGGAAGCAGAATTCTAGGGTACCAAGACTAGCATCCTCTAAAATTCCCGTACAATCGCCCATTTCTCATGATGGAGAGTATTCCAGTGTATCTCACATTCTTACAACCCAATAATCACCAACAAAATGAACTCCAACAGCTAACATCTCTGTTGGAAGGGATGTAGGCAAACTGCCCTCCACCCACACAATTGCTGGAGAGTAAAACATTTTGATCATTTATACACAAAATCTTATAAAAAAAATATTTGACATTCTCTTCAGTGAAACCTCGGCCCGTTAGGTAGTAGGGGATACTCTGCTAAACCTTCATAACAGAAGTTATGATAGGACACTTGTTCAAAATATTAACCACCGCTGCAATAAAATACATTGTCACAAAATAAAACCTTGTATTCGAAACATGACTAGGAACAATGAAAGAAACTAAAGGAATAGCACAAATCATAGCTCTAATTTCACTGTCCTTAGATCTGCTTGAGGGTTGATAGACTTCAACCAATTCTCTGTTTATAACAAGCAAGAAACAAAGACAAATCATAATAGCTCAGAGCTAAAAACATGTGCTGCACCCAGACAGGACATCAACCTGTCATTCAACTCCTTGTGAATAATTGTAGCTGGTGAAGGTCTAGCAGCCTGCATAGGGGACTGGCTTGAAGCACAGGTTGTGTCCAGGTCAGGTGAGTCTTAAACATAACGCCCCCCATGCCCTCCAAGCTTTGCTCTGTGCAGATCATGTACCTTAGGATCAGGTTTTGGTGTTTCCAGATGCCTGAGCAGAGTTTTTGTAGTTAATAAAAAGTGCTGTGCCTTCTCCTCTGACCAACCTGTCTCTGAATGCTTATTAAATATTGCAATGTGCACCTACCATAACTAGTAATCTTCCCAATTCCCAACCTGTGAAAGGCTTTGAACATACAAGTACAAAGTTAAAAGAATCAGAAGTCAGTGCTGATAGCGAGAGGCCTGTGGACACCAATAGTTTTGGCAGTTGGAATACCATGTATTTCAACACGGATGCACCAGGCTTGCTTTATGGCACACGGCCCTGGTGCTGACACATCATTCAAGTGTCTGTCCTGTCAACTTTCAATGGTACTTTCTGTGCCTACCATGGTGGCCATGGATAACAAGGAATAAGTTCTGGAGAAGGAGCCTAAGAAACAGCTACTATTGCTTTATGTTGGCGTGGGCCCCTACATATGTATACAGACATACTGTCACAAATGTTCCTCCTCACATGAGATTGGACACCCCTCAACTTCTCTTTGTGCCCATATACAAGTGCTAGCATTTATTCCTACTCTCCTTTGTTTGATAACTTTGGCCAAAGTGCCATCGAAGAGGTCACTCCCAGCTCTGCTTTCTCCTACCTGCCTTCCCCTAATCCCATGGGCTACAATAACTAAAACGGGTTTTCCTTTGTGTACCACCTTCAGATCCAGCAGAAGTTGCAGGCTTTGTTGGAAGAAAAGGCTAATGTGCACCATCAATGGGAGCAGAAGAAGGAGTGGTTGGAGAAGATACACCGAGAACAAATGTTCTACCGGGATCAGGATCATTTGGAAAAGATCCTGAACTCTCAGGAGGTGAGTGACCTTTGCTTCTGGTGAAATGCTTCCAGCCTAGAACTCATGTGACTCTAAAACTATAACTGGGATTATTTGAAGACCCAAAGTACAGATGCATACAGGATACACTGAGGCAGGATGTCAGCACTTGAAATATATTTCCTCACCAGTATTAAATACATTCATAATCTTTTCTTCTTCCCAGTTTTCTACTGGTGGTAACTTTTTAAAAACTCATCTCAAGTACCAGTGATCAGAGCACTAGGTCTAATGTTCTCTGCCATGAAAACTGTGGATGCAATCTCAGATGTAGTTTTATGTGGCTCTGCTCAAACTAACAGGTTGCCAGAATGCAGCAGGTATGTCAAGGGAGTGGGTTTTTCTCAACAACTACTGCCATGCCCATCACAACTGAAGAGATGAATTGAACTGAAGCAAGTAGAATCTCAGGGTAGCTTCTCTTGGAGAGGTGATTTTTGGAGACATTTCTTGTTAGTTAAATCTCTGAGATTGGTGGCAGTGCAGCAAAACGGTTTCAGGTTTTTGTTGGACTTTGGTTGCATCTGTGCAAATGCTTCATACCTCGGTGCCAGTGGAACTTTCCCAGACGCAATTGAGCAGCAGCCAGCTTCCCTACAACGTGTGTGCCACCACGTCAATGCACACCCTTGGGAGCTGCATTGGCAGAGTGTCCCTGAGCTGTATTGTGCAATGATATTTAACCCTTCACAGTTCAGGGGCTTGGAGCCACCACTTCTCAGTGCTTGTAGCGAATGCATTTGTGCTGAGAATTCCCAACATGTGGCTCTTTTGGCAGCCATGATCTGAGTTTGTGCTGAAACCTGAAGCCAGGAGAGTTTCACCTGGTTTCAGGTTTCTGTAGTAAAGTATAGCACAGCTCTGCTGGCTATAAATTTGTATTTGTTACTCAACTAACAAATGACACAGGTTGGAAAATACCTACCTCAGCGAAAAAGGACTGACCGACCCTGCTAACATCCCATGTGGATAACATCATCACAGGAGGCTCAGGCACTGTGAAAAGACTTTATTCAGGGTGAATTCTGCCTTTGGCATATTTTCTTAAGAGTGAAATGGAGATCAGCCAACACACAGATGTGTGCTTAAAAGGAAAATACAATATACCCATTTTCATAAGTACAATCTGCTGCTGAGAAACATTTCTTGCTCTACCTACACTGAGAAATGCAGTTGAAAATAAGTGCTACAGATGAAATTGGCATTTCTTATTCTATTAGTAAAGGCAGCCATTTTGATGAGAAGGGATACCCCAGCATAAGGGAGTGCAAGGCAGTCTCTATGTTGCTTTATTGCCAGTTCACTAATTTATTTCCCCTGAAAATGCATTGAAAGCTACAATAAATGTTATTACCTCTTATGGTGGGGCAGATCTCGACTCCCGTCAGAACAGGAGCAACACCCACATCTCCCCAAAGGGGTGCTACAGAGGTATACCCCTCCTATTTGTACTCTGTCTCAAAGGTGGGACACACAGGATTGCTGATAAGAGGCTAGTCTTTCCCATGCTCTCCATCACATTGCATGGGCAAGGGTTACAAAAGATTATACCGCTTTCACATGGAAGGAGTCAGTATCCACCAATTCCAGTGGTTAGACTGATGCAGACACCAGCCAGTGCAGCTCAGTTTACATGGATACATAAGTAAAGTTAAACTGGGTGCTGCTGTAAACTGCTGGATAAACAGCCTAGGAGAGTCAAGTCCACCATCCATAGAACAGGTGAAGTACAACACAGACCAGGCTTCCACTGAGTGCCTTGCCAGCATACCTGAACCCTGATTCAGAGGATTGTAGCAGGCAGTTCAGTCCTCGACCTTTCTCTGGAGACTGCTGAAGATGCCAGTTGTGATATTGGTTTCTGTGTTATGGATACCTATTCACAGAACTGAGACTAGCAAATGTAGAGCCAGGAAAGCTGGCTTCTTTGCTTCCTTCTCCCTCCGCACAGTGCACGTTAGGGTCGGGGGTAGAGCTGCCGCAGCACAAGTATATGTGGGGGGGTGGTAGGGGCAATATCGCTATAGTGCTATAATTTGTGCAGGGGCTGGGGCAGAGAATTGGAGAGCCATAACAAGCTGTCTGACAGCCCCCCATCCCTGCACTCAGCAGAAACTGACCGCAGCAGAGAATCTGCTCTAGGTGATTTAAAAGAACACTCTTGGTATGGAAGGAAGCATTTTTAAAGTATTTATTTCTCCTTATTTCTTATACTAGTCCCTTAGAAACTTAAGTGTGACACATTCACTAAAATGTTTTTTCATTCTTGGTGTATTTACACATGATACTGTGTTGCAGGTTTAGTCCTATAAAGAATTACATGGGGTGTATTCGCTTCATTATTTTTTTAAATAAAAAGGTAGGTCATATTTTGCCATAATCCACTTTGACAAGTACCGCTTAAAGATACCTCTTTTCCTATTGAAATCGAGCAAAGCACCTACATGAGACTAATCTCCCTTCTCACTGACATAGCCTCTATCGTCGCTGAGACTATGGCTACACTGTAAGCTATGGTGTGATTCCCAGCTCATGTAGACAAACTTGCACTAGCTCTCATTGAACTAGAATGCTAAAAATAGTAGTGTAGCACACACAATGGCAGCACGGACCAGCTGCCTCACATACAAACCCACCTGAACTCCATGGGTATGTACTTGCTGCTGCTGCTTCCTGTGCTACTGTGGCTATACAACTATCTTTCGCATGCAAGCTCTCACAAGCTGCGAATCACACCCCTAATTTGTCATGTAGGCATAGCCTGAGATGTGACAATGCCTAGAAGAGATCTGTTGATGGATGAAGAGCAGATGATTCAAACTTAACCCAAGAAACACATCAATGATGTTGGTGGCAAAGGGAAGACACGTAATTTACTAAAAACATAGGGTAAGAGAAAACAGATGCTCAAGCTGGTATGAAGCCTCTTGGTCAGATTGGACTGATCACTACTCCTGGACTTGCAGTTTGCCACAGTACCGAGGAATGCTTTTCTTCCACCACTGAAAACCCAGGAAGTTGTTTGTTTTCACCTCAAAATTAATTTGCTGTAACTCTTTTCATCTGATATTGAATAAAAATGCCACAGAAAGGCTGAAATTGGTCTAGCATGTATCAGCATGCCTCAGAAGTAAAGAACGCAGATAGCAACACATCTTACCTGCGTTTCGCAAACTTCACTGGCTCTCTGTTCATTTTAAACCACAACGCCAAGTCCTGTTCTTACTTAGTAAAACCTGCAATGGTATGGGACCTGGCAACTGTGGAGACCACCTCATTCTCCATGACCCTCCAAAACAGCTACACTCTGCAGTGATTCTGAAGCTGGAGAGATGCAGGGTTAGGGTATTAGGCTGGGGAACAGTTCTCCATGACTGAACCTGGCTATTGAACTCCTTGCCAAGAGAAACCAGACAGAGCCCAAGCCTGAATATGTTAAGCTCCAAATATAAGGCACTCTTCAGTGAGAGAGCTTTCCCTCAAGGAGTGGCATCTATAAAGAAATGCAACAGCAGAGCCAATCAGGTTGACAAATACTGTCTCACTGTTGCCAGTACTCCAATATCGGTCCGTCTGTACCCTGTGGTGTTGGTTATCTAAAGTCTTTACGATGGGGACTGTCTTTTTGTTCTGTGTTTGTGCTCTACTTAGCACTAAGGGGTTCTCACTTCTGTTCTCTTCTCTCTCCACATGGGAATTCTTCACACAGATCTTGCCTCAGGTTCTGCCTCTGGACATTTATTTGAATAAAGGGAGAGTATCAAGAGATGTGTTGGTATCCTCTGCAGCTGGGTCCATCCATCTACTGGGTCCAGAGTTTCAGTTTGATAAAGCTGCACATCAGTATTTATTTAGTTTGTATTATAGGCATATCCATTAAAACAGCAGATGGGGCATTTATTCCAACAGACTGAGCACTACTATGGCTATGCAGAGCTAAAATGTGGCTGAGTAATGTCACAGGTCCTCTTCCTTGGTGGCGTGGGCAGGAATGAAGGAGAGCACTTTAAACTGCCATTTCTTAACAAGTGTAGTGGTAGCCGTGTTGTTTGTCTAATTTCATAACAAGCTTTTATTCCCTTGTTTGCCCCCGAGGCTTCAGTTGTGGACTTCCAAATCACTTTCACAAGAAGGATTTTGTCATTTGCTGGTCTTGGAACAGACCGAAGTGAACACCTGTTTAAAAAGGATCCCCGTCAGGCAGGCAGACATTTCACAACTCTTTTCCCTCCTTTCTGACTTTTTGTGGGTGGGTGGGTGGCATTACTTAGCTGTGTCTTTTTGTAGCCACATGTCTGGAGAATGTGCATGCGTCTCTTTAACATAGTTGCTTCAGTCAGACCCCTGTTTTGGGTTGTTTACATACACAGAACGTGCTGCATATACCTTGAACAAAGTCTCTTCCAGCAGCAAGGAATAGGGGAAGGAAAAAGGTAAGCAGCCACAGTGTTTTAAACTAGAACTGCTTTCTCATTCGTTCTCCGTGCCAGTGTGACAGGTTTGACTTCGTGCCAGCATCTTATGTTACATCCAAGTTACTTAAACCTTCGAAGGATTTCAGCAGGGTTTAGTCTAGGATCATTCTGTGCTAAAGAAAATAGAGCACATGTGGAGGAAATTAGGCAAACAGCTATCTTTTTTTATTGCTGAATTCTGTTGTGCCATTGCTTGGAACAGTTGTAGGAAATTCTCCTAAGACCTGTGAACAGAGATCTTGCCATTCTGAGTGCAGACAGGCAGCGTCTGAGAGAGATGAAAAGAGAATAAACTTGCTTTGTTTTTTAACAGAAGCAGACCTCTATATGCTCTGCTCTCTCCCAATAATTTCAAGGCAACAGATGCGTTGCTTAGGTTAGCTGCTTTGGGTTTTTTCACAGACGACATAACGGCAAATTCACGGTCTGTCTCTGGCGAGCATTCTTGGCTCACTCCTCCTCTGTCTGCAGTCTCACTGTCAGAGAGCAGGGACTCATGCTTGATAATTTATCTTTCAGATCATCACATGCTCATATCGTTTTGCAGACGGGATAGGTGGTGATGGTGGTAGCGTTGGAGGAATAGAGCTTTTTATTTTGAATGTGGATACTTTAGTTTATCCTTTTTTTTTTTTCCACGAGGAATGTTTATTAACCTCTCACTCCTTCACAGCAGAGGAAGAATGGAAATTTCCAGTGCCAAAGGAACAAGGATTAGGAGTTTATTGTAAAAATAGGGGAAAAGGCAAGTTTCTATTGCTTTGGTTTTGCACAGGACTGAGCTGCAGGATGTCATGCAGAGACCATCACTGCAAGACCTCATCTGCACCAATCTATGTTTCCACTGTGGAAGTGATGTTGTCTTCCAGTAGAGTGACCCCACCACCAACCTTTGAATCAGCTGTGCAGGGGCGGCCTTTCCAGAAGATGCCATCTTCAGCATGGTGTCTTCCAGCTGGTCAGTCAGCAACAGAGAGTACTCCAAGAAATGTCACCTTGCCACCAAGCAACATATCTTCTGGGGTTTACTGTTCAAGGTTAGATGTCATCTTGGCTCAGACAAATAGGAGGAAAGTTTTCAGGAAAGATAACCCAGGCATGAATCCTTCTGACATGGCATCTACATGTTCCAATCTTCGCAGAGACTCTCGAGGCACCGGATGTGGGAGTTTGGGCATTTGGTCCACACCCACATCTTGTAAGCAATGCTCAGTAGGAGATCAAAGTGCCTGTCACTCTTCCACTGATAAAAATGGTCCCATGAAGCTTTCAGTGTCTTTGCCTTCTGCTGCTTCTTCCTCAAAAGCCCCACCAAGCTGGACATCACGTCTAGATGTTGCTCTTTCTGCCATTCCAGCTGTTTCACCACTCCATAGCAAAAGGATGCATACAACACTGGCATCTTGTAGCTCAGCCCCATCCCAACGTGGCTACAGTCAGTGCAGTGTTCCAATTCCAGACCTTCATGCTTCAGTGAAGCTCTACATTTCAACCTGCAGTTTGGCAATAAAGCCTTTTAGAACTGATACTCAAGTGAGCAACCATGCTCATTCCAGTCTTCTAGTGCCACAACTAGAGAAGATGTCTGGTACATCTGCTGGTCTTCCAACAGGATCCCAGGTGTCTAAACAAGATTTCTCCTCACCTGGGTCTCCAGCTCTTCAGATTACAAGATTTCATGTGACTTCCTCTGCCGAGTGCCCTGGCCTTCCTCAGCAAACAGTCTCCAGAGAAATATGGCTGACGCCAGCTGTGCTGACTAGAAGA
Source organism: Trachemys scripta elegans (assembly GCF_013100865.1). NCBI lineage: Eukaryota > Metazoa > Chordata > Testudines > Emydidae > Trachemys > Trachemys scripta. The sequence continues at coordinate 61,933,651 of NC_048301.1, read as the reverse complement.
GAAAGTTCTGTTGGTGGAAGTGAGGTCCCCAACACTGATTTAGATCCCGATCTGATCATCTTTCAAAACAACCATTCATCTGAGACAGCATTTGGGAAGACTCCATGTGAAAGGCTAACACCAGCTCACCACAAGATTTCCAAAATAACCCTGATACTTGCCACCCCTTGGACTACTGTGCCTATCCACGTGGTAAGAGAATTCAGAAAAAGTCCAGCACCAACCATCTTTATCAAATCACATGATCCAGATGCATCTGGCCCACCCCTTCACCCCATTGGGATTGGGGCTGGCCTCTCCTTATCAGTGAATCCAGTTTGCTGTCCAGAATTGCTCTCTTCACAACAACATTGGGCAACATCTCGTTCAAGGCCTTCCCAAGATGCATGCACTGTAGGAACCGTAGCTCCTGACAACCTCTTAACAAACGTACCAGCCCGCACTGCAAATGCGCCACACAGAGCCGGCAGGGGTGCTTGGTGTCCATCTATCGCTGTGAACATTGCCTCCTTTGGAGCTGGGAGGAGAGTGGTAAAGATATCCATTCCATTCTAGGAACATTTGCAAACAGACCTTGGTTAGCCAAGCCATGTGGATTCCTCCTTGTTTTCCTCCTGGTATGCTCCTATTACCTAGAGATGACTTATCTAGTGGAGTAGACTTGTCTGTGCCATTTTTGTTTTGTTGTCATTATGGCCACAATTGAGCTCGATCCTGCAAGATGCCGAGCATTGTGATCTGATCCAGCAAAGCATGTGCTTAACTTTAAATATGTGAATATCCCACCAATGTAAATGAAGTTACTTGTGTGCTTAAATGTATGCATGTATTTAAATGCTCAGCCCCTTTCAGGATCAAACCCTTTGAGACAAGAATTGGTTTTTCTCTTTGCCAGTCACTGTGGGAACCTGTAGATACCATCAGTCTATTCGCTTAGATTTTCCTGTATCACAATTTTTATTTGCTAAGTTGTCAAGTCGTGTTTATTTCTAAATGGATAATTCCTTTCGCTTTAACTTTTAATAAGTACCCCTTGGTTTGTAAAATTAATATGTTCAAGTGCATAGAAAGAAACTACTTTTTTTGAGAGAGAGAGAGAGAGAGAGAGAGAGAGACCACCCTCTCTTTGAGGAAAGAAGGGAATTTTGTCTCTCTAAAATCTGGACATCTTCACAGTGTCTCTACTAATGAAGCCTGGGGGAGTTGAAAGGGAATTTAGTATAAGTTTTCAAGTAGAAGGTATCATAAGTGAACATTTTAATGTTGATATTGTAAAAGTGTTAGGATTCTGTTTTTAAACCTATCACTTATGGGATAGGTTTTTTTGCATTATAGCAATACTAGAAACTGAATATTGACTGAGTTCTGTGCGCTTCCCATGTGTATTTCAGTCAAGGGCCATGTCATGTATTTATATTCATATATGTAAGAAATAACATACAAACGGAAGGATGGGGAAGAGCACCCACAAATGTATGTAATATAAACACACCTCAAATGCATTGTGAGGCATGAGGCCAAAAGCAGAGTGACTTTAGTAAGTGAGACATATGTATATATTTTTACAAACATGGTGTGTCTTATTCAACTTAAAATAAAAGGTATCATACTGTAATTGTACCTTCTACTCAATACAGCATAGTAAACAAATAATTGTGAAATATAAAGTGTATTAAGTGCTTTATTTACTTCTGCTAAAAAAATGTAATCTTGTTTTTCCTCCTTTAAATGTTTGGTTTTAGTGTACTTTCATCAGACTATAGACCAAGTTGATCCCTGCAATTGCTCCCCACTACACTAGCAAAGAACTTCCCTATCAGCTTTAAGGTTTTTCAGGAGCCTAAAACTGTTAGCGACTGGCCTATTCCTGCCATTGGCCACACTTAAAACTCCCAGAGCCTTCAACTGGAGTTCCATGTGTGGAACAATTGCATTGGTTCCAAGATTTGTGGTGTGATGGGTAGAATACTTGGAGCTGGTCAGAGTGTGAAGAGAATCAGCTCAGGAAGTGAGTGGTTGAAGGATTCAGTCAAGTGCTGAGTTACAATAGTTCTTGTTCTGGGAAAAAATCATATTTCTTGAAAGACAACTTTTCTCTGAGCTGCAACATCCACCGACAGGTCTGTGTGATGAGCTGGTGAATTTAAGGTTGTAGTGTCCAGACAGCATACTAATAACCAGAATGTTTCCTTTGGGTTTTCTCAAATAACTGGTCAGGTCTGCCAGGTTAGTGCGTATGTTGTGCCTTTTTAATTTAAAATAGGAATTTATTTTGACATGATGGACCTATATAACTCTGTGTTTAGCACTGTACTGACCTATGGTGTGGGCTGCACTGTCACAATGACAATATAGTTACATTCATTTACAATGAACTCAGGGATAATGAAACTCCATTTGAAACAGAATGAAAATCTCGGTTTGTTTCAGCACTTTGCATTTTTAACAACTTGGCTGTTTGTTAAATGTTCCATTTTAAATCTCAGAAGGGCTAGGTCCGCTCTGTGGCTTTTTAGGAGTCTTTGCAAATTTTCATTTTAAAAGGGGAGGCTGTTTTATAGTGACTGTTCTAATCTGTGGCTTTTTTTTTTTTTTTTTTTTTTTTTTGTTCTCTAAGAATTTGGCAGAGGTAATTCAGAACAAAAACACTTAAACAAACCTGAAAGAAAGCTTATGCCCCTTGTATGCAATGTGGGGCCCTGGCTAGTTATCTGGAGAAAACAATACAGTTCATTGTATTTGAAATTAACATTTCTCATTAAAAATAGGAGTTTGGGGACCTCTGACAGGCAGTTCCTTATTGCCAAGAGAAAAAAAAGAAAAGAAAAAGAAAGACTTAACTGGCAAAGGGCCTGTGTCAGAGTCTGAGAGCCAGTTTCCATTCTGCTTTCAGACTGTTACAGCAAATGCTTGAAGGGCAAAGTGCTGCAGATCTCCTCATTCTTAAAATCTCATCTAGTTTTCAGTTTAAATGAGGAAAGGAAAGTTTCTCACCACACACAAACTCCTTCAGCAGGGTGCTTGGCGCTATTGGTGTTGCTTTCTTCCAACCATATCAGCACTAATGGTACCACTCCTACAATACTGGAGGCTTGTGTGCTGATTCTCTTTGTTTCAGTACAGTTAGATGCACTGCTCTGTGGTAGCTTCGTTCAAGGCCCAGCGAAGTCACTGGGACTTCTTCCATTGTGAGCAATGGGGCTTGCCTCAGGCTTTCAGTGTTCTATATTCCGCATCCATAGAAACCACCATGGAAGTAGCAACAAGTCACAAAACTCTCCAATAGCAACAGCTCACTGTCCCCACTCTCGTTTTTCAAATGTCACCAGTGGCTTTACTAGGGGGAAGTTGATGATGACCCAACTTTCCCTTTTCCTCCCTCTCCTTTGTCCACCACAGATTCAGTAGTGGGCAAATGGATGGCTGCCCACTCCTCCTTGTGCCCCAGAATTTGATACAGATACCACTGGAGGATACTCATATAAACAGGCCTGGAGGTGAACCTGTGAAAAGCTGTACAGACTCTGACGACTGTGTCTAATGTGACATGTTTCCATTTCTCAGGTGGATTTTTCCTTCCTGAAATTGTAGCTAAGCCATAAAACATGGCAAAGGAAGTAATATGCCTTTAAAGCAGCTTCTGCGGTGGGAGACAGTATGCAAGCAATGCAGTTTCAGATGGAAGAAAAGGGTGACTGTAGTGGGATGTGGAATTGCTCAGAGTCCAGGACTAATAGATTTCCAAGGTGACTAACTCTGGTGGTAACTATGGCATGTCAGTTGTACAAGGAATAGGGTGGCTATTTGACTGTACAGGAGACAGATGAAAATGGGTGAAGTTATTCTCTGCAAGGCCCAACCAAAGAAGAACATTAAAACAAACAAAAGTCTTAGCATCTTTATTCCACACCCCTGAACTTTAGGTTAGATAGGAGGAGCCAGAGTATGAGGGACAACATTGTTTGCTTTAAAGTGTGATTAGTTTTAATATGAAACAGGCTTTGATGATAATCCACCCCTTTATCCTATCCAACACTTTTTGAGACAGACTTATTAAGAGCTTAGGCATGGTCTATGGAGGTCCCCCTCCACTAAAATTTAGCTATGGGGATATTTTTAACCTGTCTTCTCATACTCACAAGTGGATTAATGCAGCCCAGCTAATACATCTAGATTGGGCTAAATACTTCCCTGTACACTTGTCTGTTTATGCAAAATATTTATCTCAAGTTCACTTCCAAAAAATGAATTGGAAGGTGAGTCCAGGACTTGATTTCAGTCAGTTGATCCAACTGTATCCAGACCTTCCAGCCTCAGCAGGAGGTCTGGCTGACACTGTATGTAAAGTATGTAAGGTAAGCCTCTCCTCTAGAAGCTACTGGGTGGGACAGGAAGATTGTTTGATATTTCTGGCCAGACAAGTGGTTTCACCATTGGTTTTCCAGTGTAGCTGTGTAAGAATATCTTTGCCCTAGTATATATTACACACTGAGATGGGATTGAATTGGAATCTTTTGCAAATTGTGAGAACTCTTTCTGGACAATATCATTTCTCCCATGCACATATATATTGTGCAATACCAATTTGCCAATATTCCCAGTGGGGCTTCTTCCAGGAGTGTTGATCTTCCTGTTGTTTCTCTGATTTTGTTCTATTTTTTCCCTCCTCTTAATTCCTTTAAATTATACCTTGGTCTCAGACTTCTCTTCCCTCTCTGCAAAACTAGAAACTGTCTGTGCAGCCATATGTTTGTCCACTGGCTACCCCACTGAGCACCAAGCCTACCACTAATCCCTGGCCAAGCCTTGCCATAGCCATCTAATCCATTAAAGTTTTTGTCCTGCCTTTTGCACTCAGTAAAAAGGAGAATGAACTAAAGAGCAATTCATTCCAAGGAAATTCAGCAAGTTACAAGCATCCTGCAGAAGAGTTTTTTTTTTTTTTTCCCCCTCAAGGGGAATTGATTAAGTGTGTTTATTTTGCATTTGGGAAAAAAATGCATTAGTTACAGAAGGTATGGGAAACACCTATTCGTGCAATTGATTTCTCTAAAACCAGGATAAGATGTGAAATACAGCTCAGTGCTCTGGAGATGCATGTGGCGTATTCAGCAAACAGACAAACAATTTCTGAAGTGACTAGTGCAGAGCTCGGTTCTCCAAAAGCTGTCCCTGCTATTCCAGTCTAGGGTCTCTCCGAAGCACACAACATTGGCTGGAGCCAAACACATTGCAGGCAAGTGCTGTGCAACCATCATCCACACTCACACGTCCCTATTCTTCATTTAGCTCTACTAATGTATCAGCCGCATCCTCAGCCCTTCCAACACTCTCTCAAGCAGTGAGTGATAGTACTAGCTTGAACTATACAAGTGATATACAAGCTTCCTCAAACCTTTCTCTCAACACACCTCCACTTTGCCCAAAAATATGCAGCTCTACCATTTTATACTGGTAAGTTTTTGGTTTTTTTCTGCAATGTCTCCCCTTCCTCCATTAGTTGTTTAATGTCTGCTCCTTTCTGGAGCACACTGTCAGTGCTGGTGTTAATGTCTCATTCCCAAAGGTGCTAGAATGCGTCAGATTCACCCAATTTTCACTTACAACAAAGTTGGCTAGAAACTAATTCAACTTTTGTTTGTAGATTTATTTGAAAACCAGTGACCTGGGAAACTCGGTAGATGAGGTGGAGCGGCTGATCAGAAAACATGAGGCTTTTGAGAAGATTCTGACCTCTCAGGATGAAAAGGTAAAATGAAGAATACTGTATCAAGTACAGAGGACGAGTCTTGTCTTATGGGCAAAGCACAGACTTGTTGGCTGGGCTGATATGCTTAAGCCAACTAGAGAATGCTGGGCAGGCAGGAAAGTCTTAATGAAGTCTAGTGAAATAAGAAGGCTGAAAAGTGGAAGGAAAGCAATAAACAGTCCAGGGTTTTATCCTGGCTGTAGTGTCTTATTACCTGTAAGAAAATTGCCCAATGATTGGAATGCTGAGACTTACCAGCGGAAATCTAGAATGAGTTCTGTACTATGTGCTGCTAATAGCATATGTTCCTATTCCTTCCTCAAAAACAAAATTTTAAAGCAAGAATATATATTAGTTAGCACAGAACACAACAGGGCAAGGATTATGTAAATATATATACAGTGTGTGTGTCTGCAAAATTAGTAATGAAATGGTGTGTGTGTGTGTGTGTGTGTGTGTGTGTGTGTTTTCCCCTGTCCCTTTTGGGATAGAAGCAGAACTGCTCAGCTGTGTGTGTTTCAGAGCTGCTGTCAACTAGTGAGATTCTCCTTTAACACATGTAGCTGCCCTGTAGGTCAAAGTGGCCATGATATGCAGCATAGTGGCAAATGGGAAATCCAAGGTGGCCAGAGATGTGTTACAATGTTATTTTAGCTTGTTACTGCCTTTCTTGGATCTTCCAGAAGGGACCATCTTTTTAGCTATGGTAAGAAGGGGACAGAGAAAGGAAACTGTTCTGTTGTATCCTTCCATGTGTTAAGGGACACAGCTGTGATTTCAGTTTTGTTCCCTTACCAGGTGACATCTCTTCAGGATCAGGCAAAGAGGCTGCAGAAGGATGATGGGCTGGAAGGGATAAGGATCCAGCACAAACTGAACTCTGTACTTGAGAGGAGGAGTCGGATCAAAGATCTGTCTCAGAGTAGACGGGAGAAACTGCAGACCACACTCCTTCTCATGCTCTTCTACCAGAACCTTGCAGAGGTAGGTGTAATAGCTATTGCCAACTTGCCATTATAACATAAGGAAAGATAGATACTCAAGACTTTTTATGTAACCGTAAACACTTAACTCATTGCTGAGAACTGTCCAGATAGGTTGCTGGGTTGTCGGCAGGGCTCCAAGTGCAAGCAATGTGCATCTGCCGATAAGGTTCACTGCATAATGATTCCCTGCATACAATACTAGAGTAGGAACCAAAATTACCCATAAAATTCCTACTATCATTACATTTGCACCCTTTTTAAAAATGCATACAATTTAACTACATTTCAGCTTTTTTACTTAACGTGTCTACTTAATTTAGCATCCATAACTCTAATCTGAATCCTTAAGAGTCTAGAACAATTAGTCTCTGTATCCAATTTATCTATCTAATAGGTTTTCTTATCACTCTGCCTTGAGGTAGTAGCAGGATTATCAGTGTCCCACTTCTTTTCTGTATTCGAACTGGCCGCTTGAGTCTCAGTAGATTCAGTAGACTGAGCTGGTGTTGCTTGTATTTGAGTTGAATGTTGATACAGTTTCTGTTTGTCCCCTATTTTCATTCCCCTCCTGCACGGTTCTTTTAGTGTTCATCAAATCCTTTCTGTATCTGCTATAGACATCCATTTCTTCTGTCTCAATAAGACAAGATCTGGGAGCACCATGTTGGTCAATCGCCTTTGCATGTTTCCATGCTTCTTTTTGGTGAATACAAACAGTGTCTCCACTTTCTTGTGATAACAGCTTTGCACATTTGTCAAAAAAATATTTCCGCTTTGCTTGTCTCAATTTTAGGCTAGTTTGTATATCTTCTTGCATCAGGTTGGGTTGCAACTACTTTGATGAAGTTGGCAATCTGGTCTTTAAACATCTTCTCATACGGAGTTGAGCAGGTGATCTTCAATCTTCTAAAGGAGTATTCCAATAACACCTATCCAATAAGATAGGGATGTGTGTTACCCAAACTAGATTTTTTTAAGAATCTGATTCACAGTTTGAACTGCTCTCTCAGCCATTCCATTCAATTGTAGGAATAACAGACGAGATGTTTTGTGAATAGAGTCCCATTGCTTTGTAAAAGTTTTAAATTCTCTAGAGCCAAATTGTGGTCCATTGTCACTAGTGAGCTCATCAAGGTATGTCATACCTTGTAATTATAGACTTTCAGTGTCTGATGACAGACACCCTTGTGGTGTCCTGAAACAAGTAGACTTCCAAGTATTTTGAATAATAAACAACCAGAATAAGATAATCTGTACCTTGACATTTAAACAGGTTCATGCCAAGTTTCTGTCATGGTCTGTTGGGACCTCATGTGGTAACACTAGTTCCTTTTGATCTTTGTCTCTGAAGGTTGAATGTGTTTCAAGACTATACCATGTCCTCAATTTAACTACATGTGTCTGGCCAAAAGACAGCATGCAAAGCTCTCTTTTTACATAGCTCTGCTCCATATGACTCTTATGAATACAAGATGAGATCTCCTTTCTGAGATATTCCAGTACTATGATTCTATCTCTTCTAAAGACAAGTCCATCTTGCATATTTAGTTCCTCTCTCTATGACCAATAAGCACAACTGTCCTCTGGTACTTCCGTTCTCTGGTCTGGCCATCCTTGGGAAATTGTTTGTTTTAAGGTTTGCAGGACATCATTTGCAGTATCTGTCTGAAATTCCTTCAATTTCTGTTCTGAAATATGTAAGTAAGACATTGTGAGATGTATTGCAATATCAGCTTCCTCTGAACTTACTTCAATCTGGACACTCTGGATAAAGCATCAGCGATTGCTAATACTTTCCCTGGTCTTTATCCAACTTTCAGTTGATATTTCTGGAGTGTTAGCAACCGTCTTTGAATCTTTGGTGGAGTACTGCGCAAAGGTTCTCTGAAAATGGCCGTAGGAGCTGTGTGGTCTGTTTCCATAGCTACTTTTTTCCCATAGATAAGCTGACGAAGTCAAGTGCAGCCAGATACTATTGCCAGCATTTCTTTTTCTGTTTGGGCATAATTCTGTCGGGTAGTTGTCAGAGCTTTAGAAGCAATGAACAACAGGAGCCACCTTTTGCAGCAGTAGCTCTTAATCCAGTAGAACTCGCATCCTCTGGCACAGCAACTGCTCTTTGACATGAAAGTACTTCAGTACGGGTGCCCTTGTAAACAATTCTTTCAAATGCTCCTATGCCACTTCATGCATTGGCATATGGGTGAACTTGACATCTTTTCCCAACAGTTGTCTCAAAGGAATTGCTACTGTTGACATGTGCAGGATAAATTTCCCAAGATAAATAATCTTCTGTGGTCAAGGAATGCTCCCAAATTTTTATCTCTGTCAGAGCCCATTTGTGTTTGCTCTTCTTCAGATAGTCACAGGTGCCTTTCACGATACCTGTCTAGAACTCTCTTGTGCCTTTCATCGTGTTCTTGTTTGGTATTTCCCCAGACCAGTATGTCATCTATAATATAACTTTCAACACCTCCCAGACCTTCAAATGTCTGTTGGAGCATTCTTTGGAATACTTCAGGAGTTGAACAGATGCTAAAAGGAATTCTGGTGAACATGTACCTTCCAAACGGTGTGTTGAGTGAACAGTCTAGAATTTTGTCAACCAGCTGTATTTGCCAAAATCCACTACTGGCATCTAAGACGGTGAAAACTGTAGCTTTTGCTAATTTGCTAGTGAGTTCTACTTTAGGTAATTGAAAATGTTCCCTTTGTATCGCTTTATTCATATCTCTTGCATCTGAGCATACTTTTATTTTATCTCAACCTGGTTTGTTTACAATTAGTATGGAATTGACATTTTGTAGGTTCTTGCATTTTTGTTATTACTTGCAACGGTTCCATGCAGAGCAATTCTTTTTCTATTTTGTCCCTTAATGCCAGTGGAAGTTTGCAAGTTCATCTTTATGGTGTGCTTACCTGGCAAGCACCCTTCACCTTCAAATAAATCCTTGTATTCTTTAAATGTATTCCATTCACCTTCTGATTCTTCCTTTATCATATTGACTCTCTGCCCTAAGTTTAAATTTGTCACTGCCTGTAAGCCCAATATAGCTTTGGAGTCAAATTCTACCACTTGAAATTCCACCAATGTTTCCTGATGCCAATACTCACAGTCCAAGTTGCATTCATCACATACCTGCAGTTTTCCCCCTGAGTACGTTATCAGCTGAATACTTGAGTTGAGAAGGAGTTCGGCCATTAAAAAGTTGTATCACTTTACAGACATCACTTTGGCCTGTGCCCCAGTATTGATTTTAAAACTCGTAGTTTTGTGATCAATAATAAGCAAATCCACATTCCACTCATCCTCGGGAGGCTCAGTACTTAGCATGCTGAGGAACAGATCTTACAAGTGCTCACCTGCTTCTGTGAGGTTAAACATCTCTTTGCCCTGGTATTTTTGCCTTCCAGAGTTGCACTTTTTAGCAAAATGATTGCATTTGCCAAATCTTCAGCATTCTTGCTCGTGTGTAGGAGGCTACCTTATGGCATGACTACGGCTGCATTTATAACAACCTTTAGTTGCCTCTCTGATTGCTCTTTTCCCTTCTCTCGATCACAGGCTTTTATTAGTTGCAGGACACCCCTCTAGTTGATGGCTGTGTCTGGGTGATTACTAAAGGTGGACATATGCTGCAATATGTGCATGTGTTTTTTCCAGTTCATCCAGGCCCTTCAGTTGTTTTGCAGTCATTTCATCTGCATGTCATATGTCCACAGCACATTCAAGGATTAAATTACTGTCCCACAACAACCTAGCCTGAACTGAATCTGATGCAACATCACACATGATTCAGTCTTTAATGAGTTACTCACACAGTTCTTCACAATTGTATTGCCAGTTTTAAATCAGTTACATATTGGTCTATACTTTCCCATCCGTCTGACTTCTGGTGAAAAATTTGTGACTCCCATACATATTTTTTTGCGGTGCACAGTATGCCTTAAACATATTCTGTATGATCTGTTTTTTGTTTCTTTATCTGCTACATCATCAAATTGAAAAGTATTAAATACTCCTCTGTTTTCTTCACTGACCACAGAAAGAAATAATGCTCTTTGCAGACGTTCATTGTTTTTGTCCGTGCCGTTTGCAATGTTGTCCAGCTCTAATCCTTCCTTCCACTTTCTCCATTTTCTTCAAACGCTTTTCTGGAGGCTTTAGTTGGTCCGTTTCTTTTCAGTTTTCTTCTACTCTTTTCTTACTTTCATTGTTTTCTGACACCATTAGGGTTACCATACATCCGGATTTCCCCGGACATGTCCGGCTTTTTGGTCCCCAAATCCCCGTCCGGGGGGAATTGCCAAAAAGCCAGACATGTCCGGGGAAATAGGGAGGCTAGGATCTCCGAATTTGTGTGTGTGGGTCGCCCGCTGTGACATCATCTCAGTGTGACACTCGGCTCCTGCCCAGGGCATGCTGGGGGCTGTAGTCTGGCTAGGCCTCACACTCCAGGGAGAGCCAGGAGAGGGGAGCGGCCGAGAACTACAACTCCCAGCAGCCCCTGCGACGCGACCAACCTGCCCCTGTGAGGCAGCAAGCCGTCGGGGGAGGGGGAGGCGCGGGCCCCTGTCCTTTGGATGGGGGGTGTCTCTGGGCGCCGCTCGGCAGCCATCGCAGGGCTGGGGGGCGCCCCCGAAGGGGTTGTGGACGCCAGCGCATTGCGGGGAGCCGGCACTGTCCGGATTTGCGTCCCCCTGGGGCTGGAGCTGCGCCCCCGGGCACCAGTCACGTAGGGTTACCATACGTCCGGGAAAAATACCGGACGGGCACTTCCTCTCCCGCGGCTGCTCTGCTCCTCCCCTGACTCAGACTTTGGCTCTGTTTAAGAGCCAAGCTGCCCGAGCCAGCGCTACCGGCTTCGTGTGCCTCCGGACCCCAGCCGCCAGCCGGGCACTTCTCCTCCCCGGCTCCAGCTGCTCTGCTCCTCCCCTGACTCTTCGGCTCTGTTTAAGAGCCAAGCTGCCCGAGCCAGCGCTACCAGCTTCGGGTAGCTCCTGTGCCTCCGGACCCCGAGCCACCGGCCGGGCACTTCCCTTCCCGGGCTCCAGCTGCTCTGCTCCGGCGGCACAGGGTCTGGAGGCAAGGGGGCTGCCCGAAGCCGGTAGCGCTGGCTCGGGCAGCTTGGCCCTGAAACAGAGCCGAAGAGTCAGGGGAGGAGAAGAGCAGCTGGAGCCCAGGAGGGGAAGTGCCCCTCCCAGGCTCCAGCTGTGCTGGGGAAGCGCCGGCCAGAGGCGCAGAGTCTGGAGGCTGCCCGGCAAACCGTGAAGCCGGTAGCGCTTGGGCAGCCCTTTTCGCGTGGCTGGGAGGGAGGAGGGGGAGTTAGGGCTGGGACTTTGGGGAATGGGCGGGGAATGGGTGGAGTAGGGGCGGAGTTGGGGCAGGGGTCAGGGGTGGGAAAGGGGCGGGGCCAGGGCCCCGTGGAGTGTCCTCTTTTTTTATTTTTTAAATATGGTAACCCTAGACACCATGCAATAGCTGATGCCAACTTGCTATTATAACATAAGAAAAGACTTTTTAAGTAACAGTAAGACATTTTACTTGTTGCTAAGATCTGTACGGATAGGTGCTGCTAGCTTGCCTGCCTGGCTCCAAGAGCAATGTGCTTCTGCTGATAAGGCTCACTACATACAATGATTCTCTTTACAACACTATGGGTAAATTTGGTTCCTACTTCAAAATTCCTACTATCATTATAGTAAGAATGATTTATAGTAGGATGGGGGAATCACATCCCTCTGAAACATCAAGCACTGGCCACTGCAAGAGACTAGCCAGGTATAGCAACACCTGTGTTTCTAAACATCTGAAGAGGAAATTATTTTAATAAAGGTGGTTGTTATTGCACCACCATTATGACATGGTTTCTAGGGTTGGGTTCTCTTGTCCATTTACAGCCATTTTTCACATAGTGGAACTCGTCACTAGGGTAAAAATGGCAAAGGTGAAATGCCTTCTATGCCCCTTGCTCCCTTCTCTCTGGCATAGAGGGAGGGAATGGGCATTCCTAGGTGGGACTGATGTGGGGAGGGAGAGAGCATAGTGAAGCCAAGCAGAGCTAGGCCTATCCTCCACTGGTGTAAGGTCACTTAGGAACTTTATGTCAGTGTCATAAGTTAGAGCAGCTCTTCAGCTGCTTTAGGCCCATCTCCGTAAAATGATTCCAATTCTATTTGTTTCTCCTGTTCTGGACTTAGCCTTGTTATAGAGTTGTCGTTGCTGCTGACATCACTGTTGGGAAGACATTCCAGGTCACATTTCCAAAGGGCAGTCCAATGTGCATGCCTGAAAAATGTGCCAGCATCCGTCATGCTGGCACAAACATCACACACACACATGGGGGCATTTGCACACACTGTTACTGGGTTTGCAGATGCACCTGTTGCGGCCTCCCTTGAAACACTCCCCCGCAGCGGAAAGAAAAAGCGGAGAGGTTCAGTCACCCCAAACGTTGCCCTGCGCTAAGCTGACATATTTCAAGCTCAGACTGTTACCAAAAGCAAATGCCAGCTGGATAGTTGCTGCCCACAACCTGCACTTCATTCTTTATATTACAGACAGAGGTTTTTTAAAACAGCTTTTAAGATTCCATTTGTACAAACAGTCTGTGTGGGTGTCCCTCTCCCCTAACACCAATAGGTTAAGCAGTTCAGTATCTCAGCAGGTCCCTCTTCCTTGGCAGTGTTTGAATTCAGGGTCGGAAAACACTTTTTCAAAGCCCATCCTCTTTTTAAAATGTATTCTAGCAAGACCCTATTAAACAGCCAAATGCTATCCTTGCATTTGTCAATAAATAACAGGTCAAATCCTGACCTGATTAGTGGTGCGTATGGTAGCTGGAATGCTGGCTTGATGCATCCTCTGACCCACAAATACTCCTGGCAGAGCAGGAGTCCAGGGTTGGGCTGAGGGAATGAATGGCGAATTGCACACTGCTGCTATTTTCAAAAAGTACAGGTTAATGAGGCAGATGGCCTGGATGGGGGACTGGCAATGCTAGTTGTGAATGTAGTTCACCAGCTGGTTTAGGAATATGTCTGCCCCTTAGTACCTCCTGAGTATTAAATTATAATCCTTCTCCGCTCTTGTGCTGGGGAAAGAAACTCTCCCTCCTTCCCTGACTGATACGCCTATATACCTTAGAGCAGGATCTCGCCCTGTGTGCCAACACAGTGGTTATTCATTGTGTGCCAACAGCAATTATTCTTATTTCTTGTTCGAGTAAGCTCCATAGTCTAGGTCCAGTTCCTGTGAAAATCCTGTCTCCTGCAGTCACAAGCTATCCCCATTGGTTGACAGAATCATTGTTCCAGTGGAAGGTAGCAGTTATAGCCGTGGGGGCGAAGCAAACTGTCAGATAACTCAGGCTAATCACATGGAGAGCTTTGAATATTGGGAGAGAGAATTGGATTCTGTATTTATTGGGAAGATGGTACAGAAGGCAGAGTACTGGAGTCATATGGTCTGTTTAAGATCAGCTGGTGCAAAATGCAGCAACCTGAGCATTTTCTGGGTACGTGGCTTCATTTCTAGACAGAAATTGCAATCCCGAAGTCTGGAGAACACACACGTGGATCACACAATGGGGCACAGTCTTCTGCTGAAGTTGGTAGGGGATATTTTTTGCTACCATAGCTATTTGAGCATCCAGTGTAGTGAGATCTCCAATATGCTTCCGTACTATCACAAACTGTGCATCACATCCTTAATGATCTGGGGAAAAAGGGAAGCTGCTGATGAGGAATTTATTTACTTTAGTCTGAGGGAATGATCACAAGGTTGAAAGTCAGGAGGTCCTGAGTTTTGATCCTGGCCCTGCCAATTCATTCATCACGTGGCCTTGGCAAAGTCACTTCACCTTTCTCTCTGTTTCTCCATCTGTAAAGGGAATAACATACTTATCCACCTACCTCATAGGGGCGTTGGGAGGATTAATTCGTTAATATTTATACAGGGCCTGGAACTCATGCAGCACTATATAAATGTACTGTGCTTAATGTATTTCAGTTGCCAAGTGTGCTCACCCTGAGTTCTGAGCACAAATACATTCAAAACTAAATGTTTCTAAATAGAGGCTGTATAGAATTAAAAAAAACAACCAGCGCCCACCAGAAATCAGGCCGTTCCCTTCTCCCTACACTGGGTGAAACCCAGGTCCCAGTGGGAGTTTTGCTACTCACTTCAGTGGAGCCAGGATTTCACTCATCATCCCTATCCCAACCCGCTTCAAGGACAGATCCTGGGAAAATAGATCAGCTTTGCTATGTACCCTGAATGTCCTCCTCATTATCTAGATCCTGCTGCCTGCTCCTTTCTACTGGAGCCTGGGGACTGTCTAGGGCTGGGTCTACACTACCCTCCTGAATCGGCGGGTAAAAATCGACCTCTTGGGGATCAATTTATCGCGTCCCATCGGGACGCGACAATCGATCCCCGAATTGACGCTCTTACTCCACCAGCGGAGGTGGGAGTAAGCGCCGTCGACAGGAAGCTGCGGAGGTCGATTTTGCCGCCGTCCTCACAGTGGGGTAAGTCAGCTGCGATACGTCGAATTCAGCTACGCTATTCACGTAGCTGAATTTGCGTATCTTAAATCGACTCCCCCCTGTAGTGTAGATGTAGCCTAAGTCACTTGATAGAATGATCAGAGGAAAGCTACAGAAATGATTGTTAAATGGGATTTAAACAAAATTGTATCTGGTCTGCCACTAGAGTGTGCCAATGACCCTGTTAAAGAGAGTGTCATCATGCCCTGGTTTAATATTAGAAAGTGTGAAAGAGACCCCATGCTGAGTTACCAGAAAAGATTGGTTGCCCAGTCTCACTGTTCAGATAACTCTCCTTTTAAAAAGAAGAGAGTCAGTTAAGTGTCCTTTGAGTGTTAATGTGTGGCTGTGTAATGGGAGACAGGGATGGCCTTAGCCTGTGAGCAGGGAGTGCGTTAGTAATGAAAGTCACAGATAACAGTTTGCTGCCCTGGACAACCTTGATACCAAGTTTATTTTTTTAATCCCTACATGTGCTTATGGGAGGAAAAACCAGATGAGGGCTGTTTCTGTGTACAGAATTTCAGTGGCTGAAAGGAGGATTCAAACTCGTAATTAACAAGGAAAAATCACCCAGCTTCTGAGTCCCATATACAGTCAGTGCAGTCCCCCAAAGGCAATTGACAATGTGTTTTGAGACACACAAAAATGATCTCAATTTGCTGTCTTTGTGCAGCCAAAATTTCACTGTATGTCAGTGGCTTGAGGACTACAGGATGGGTCATGATATGTGTCAAGTTTCCGGTTCTCAAAGGCATGATGGAAAGAAGACATTTCTTTCAGTGCTAAGAACTGAAACTTGGCATACTTTTTTTTTACTTGTGAAAAACTGAAGTAGATCCTATTGCCTGTTTTATTCTAACAGACTGCATTTAAATCCCTGAAGGAGACAGATTTTAAGAGAGACATGACCATAATTAGCTCTTCAGAAAGAGCTGCTGATCTTGTTTGGGGGAAGGAACTCCAGTCATTAGGAAAAGGCAAGTGTTAGTAATGCGAGATTCGATCATTAGAAACATAGGTAGCTGGGTTTGTGATGACCGGGAGAACCATATGGTGACTTGCCTGTCTGGTGCGAAGGTTGTGGATCTCTCAAGGCATCTATAGACTTATGTGTAGTGCTGGGGAGGAACCGGTGGTCGTGGTACATGTAGGTACCAATGATATAGGAAAGGGTAGGAGAGATGTCCTGGAGGCCAAATTTAGGCTGCTAGGAAAGAGACTGAAATCCAGGACTGCTATGGTAACATTCTCAGAAATGCTTCCAGTTCCACATGCAGGGCCAGGTAGGCAGGCAGAGCTTCAGAGTCTCAATGCATGGATGAGACGATGGTGTAGAGAGGAGGGGTTTAGATTTATTAGGAACTGGGGAAACTTTGGGGATGGGGGACCCTATACAGGAAAGATGGGCCTCCACCTAAACCATGTGGATCCAGACTGCTGGCACTTCGTTTAAAAACTGCTTTGCAACCTTTTTAATGTTAAGAGATGGGGGAAAGCCGATTGCTGCAGAGGAGCACATGGATCGGACAGAGACTTCTCTTAAAGGAGAGTCTATTGATAGAGATTCTCTAGGTTTTAGTCAGGAGGAGAAGATGGAAGAGGATAAAGTATGGGCCAGATCAGACGAGAAACATTCACATAAAAAAGAATCTGACACATCAGAAAAGGGCAGACAAATAAACAGTGACAAGTTTTTAAAGTGCTTGTACACAAATGCTAGAAGTCTAAATAATAAGATGGGTGAACTAGAGTGCCTCATGTTAAAGGAAGATATTGATATAATAGGCATCACAGAAACCTGGTGGAGTGGGGACAATCAATAGGACACAATCATTCCGGGATACACAATATATCGGAAGGACAGAACAGGTCATGCGGGTGGAGAGGGGGCAGTGGCACTATATGTGAAAGAAAATGTAGAATCAAATGAAGTAAAAATCTTAAATGAATCCACATGTTCCATAGAATCTCTATGGATAGTAATTCCATACTCTAATAAGAATATAACAGTAGGGATCTATTATCGACCACCTGACCAGGACAGTGATAGTGATGATGAAATGCTAAGGGAGATTAGAGAGGCTATCAAAATAAATAACTCAATAATAGTGGGGGATTTCAATTATCCCCATATTGAATGGGTACATGTCACCTAGGGACAAAATGCAGAGACAAAATTTCTTGATACTTTAAATGACTGCTTCTTGGAGCAGCTGGTACAGGAACTCACAAGGGGAGAGGCAATTCTTGATTTAGTCCTGAGTGGAGAGCAGGATCTGGTCCAAGAGGTAACTTTAACAGGACCGCTTGGAAAGAGTGACCATAATATAATAACATTTAACATTCCTATGGTGGGAAGAAAACCTCAACAGCCCAACACTGTGGCATTTAATTTCAGAAAGGGGAACTATGCAAAAATGAGGAGGTTAGTTAAACAGAAATTAAAAGGTACAGTGACTAGATTTTTGAGAGTGGTAGCCATGTTAGTCTGTATCAGCAAAAGGAACAGGAGTACTTGTGGCACCTTAGAGACTAACGGATTTATTTGGGCATAAGCTTTCATGGGCTAAAACCCACTTCATCGGATGCATGCAGTGGAAAATACAGTAGGAAGATGCCTGGACACTTTTCAAAGACATCATAATAGAGGCCCAACTTAAATGTATACCCCCAAATTAAAAAATACAGTAAAAAAACTAAAAAAGAGCCATCATGGCTTAACAACCATCTAAAAGAAGCAGTGAGAGATAAAAAGGCATCTTTTAAAAAGTGGAAGTCAAATCCTAGTGAGGTAGTAGGAGCATAAACACTGCCAAATTAAGTGTAAAAAATATAATAAGAAAAGCCAAAAAGGAGTTTGAAGAACAGCTGGCCAAAAACTCAAAGGGTAATAAAATGTTTTTTAAGTACATCAGATGCAGGAAGCCTGCTAAACAACCAGTGGGGCCCCTGGACGATCGAGATATAAAAGGAGCACTTAAAGACGATAAAATCATTGCAGAGAAACTAAATGAATTCTTTGCTTCAGTCTTCATGGCTGAGGATATTAGGGAGATTCCCAAATCTCAGCCATCCTTTGTAGGTGACAAATATGAGGAATTGTCACAGAATGAAGTGTCACTAAAGGAGGTTTTGGAATTAATTGATAAACTTAACAGTAACAAGTCACCGGGACCAGATGGCATTCACCCAAGAGTTCTGAAAGAACTCAAATGTGAAATTGCAGAACTATTAACTATAGTTTGTAACCTGTCCTTTAAATCAGCTTCTGTACCCAATGACTGGAAGATAGCTAATGTAACACCAATATTTAAAAAGGGCTCTAGAGGTGATCCTGGCAATTACAGACTGGTAAGTCTAACGTCAGTACCCAACAAATTAGTTGAAACAATAGTAAAGAATAAAATTGTCAGATACATAGAAGAACATAAATTGTTGAGCAAAAGTCAACATGGTTTCTGTAAAGGGAAATCATGTCTTACTAATCTATTAGAGTTCTTTGAAGGGATCAACAAACATGTGGACAAGGGGGATCCAGTGGACATAGTGTACTTAGATTTCCATGAAATCCTTTCATGGATTGAGAACTGGTTAAAAGACAGGGAACAAAGGGTAGGAATAAATGGTAAATTTTCAGAATGGAGAGGGGTAACTAGTGGTGTTCCCCAAGGGTCAGTCCTAGGACCAATACTATTCAACTTATTCATAAATGATCTGGAAAAAGGGGTAAACAGTAAGGTGGCAAAGTTTGCAGATGATACTAAACTGCTCAAGATAGTTAAGACCAAAGCGGACTGTGAAGAACTTCAAAAAGATCTCACAAAACTAAGTGATTGGGCAACAAAACGGCAAATGAAATTTAATGTGGATAAATGTAAAGTAATGCACATTGGAAAAAATAACCCCAACTATACATACAATGTGATGGGGGCTAATTTAGCTACAAATAGTCAGGAAAGAGATCTTGGAGTCATCGTGGATAGTTCTCTGAAGACATCCACGCAGTGTGCAGCAGCAGTCAGAAAAGCAAACAGGTTGTTAGGAATCATTCAAAAAGGGATAGAGAATAAGACAGAGAATATCTTATTGCCCTTATATGAATCAATGGTACACTCACATCTTGAATACTGCATACAGATGTGGTCTCCTCATCTCAAAAAAGATATACTGGCATTAAAAAAGGCAACTAAATGAAGGGCAACTAAAATGATTAGGGATTTGAAACGGGTCCCATATGAGGAGAGATTAAAGAGGCTAGGACTCTTCAGCTTGGAAAAGAGGAGACTAAGGGGGATATGATAGAGGTGTATAAAATCATGAGTAGTGTGGAGAAAGTGAATAAGGAAAAGATATTTACTTGTTCCCATAATATAAGAACTAGGGGCCACCAAATGAAATTAATGGGCAGTAGATTTAAAACAAATAAAAGGAAGTTTTTCTTCACGCAGCACACAGTCAACCTGTGGAACTCCTTGCCTGAGGAGGTTGTGAAGGCTAGGACTATAACAAGGTTTAAAAGAAAGCTAGATAAATTCATGGAGGTTAAGTCCATTAATGGCTATTAGCCAGGATGGATAAGGAATGGTGTCTCTAGCCTCTGTTTGTCAGAGGCTGGAGATAGATGGCAGGAGAGAGATCACTTGATCATTACCTATTAGGTTCACTCCTTCTGGGACACCTGGCATTGGTCACTGTCGGTAGACAGGATACTGGGCTGGATGGACCTTTGGTCTGACCCAGTATGGCCATTCTTATGTTCTTATGTTGTTTATTACTTGTTTAATTTCTAGCAGCCACAAGTGTGCAGCAAGCACTTCATAGAAAACAGAACCTTCCCCTTACAGTCTAGAAGACAGACTTAACCAACAGTTGAGGATGTCACACACACAAGGGGGATGAGACGTGAAGGACGTAGGTTACAGAAATAAACTGGCACAGTTACTCATTTGGTGACGCTTACATCCAATTGTAACAGAAAACAGTGAGTGTGAAGAGATTCAGAGTTAAATGTGAAATGTATCCTGATGAACAGGCTCTCAACACCGTCCAAAATAAAGGGGGGGCTCAGAAAATATCTAGGGCTGTGCCCCACCATGCCTGCATGTTGGAGAACGTAGGGTATCTTTCACACTTAACTGGTAGAACTGGAAAAAATCCTCTTTTGTGTGTTTAAAACATGCTGAGGTAACACTCTTAAGTACTGTTAAAGGACTTAGTAGCACAGGTGCCATTAATATTAATAATACTTGGCATTTCTATAGTGCCTTTGACGTGAAGATTTCTAACTACTTCATATTAATTCATTAAGCCTCACAACACCTGTTTGGAATAGGTAAATATCCCCATTTTACGGAGGAGGAAACTGAGGCACAGAGCTATTAAGTGACTGCACCAAGGTAACAAAGCAGGTCAGTGGCAGAGACAGGAGGACTCCTGGGTTCTATTCCTAACTCTCAGCCCCGTGCTCTAATCAACAGAACAGCTAGCTGTCATTAATGCGATGGAAGCTAGCGGAGTCCCCATCCAGCTCCAAACAAAGGATAAACCGAAGTATGTGACCATCCTCCTCCCATCTGGGGTATTGACAATAAAGATTATTCCAAAATAATACTGCGTGAACCCCCAGCCTTAGCCTGAGCAGACGGTTTATCAACTCCTAGGTTGCCTTCTTCCTAGAGCTATCTGCTCCTGATTTTACTTCCTTGAGGGACTACCCATCCTACGCCTAGCTTCCTTTTCCAGAGCGCTCTTCCTACCTCCCTTATATTCAGGGTGGACTCCCGTGAGCTAGCAGTAATTATCCTGCAGGTTCCCACATGTTCCAAAACCTGCTAACAGAATGGACAAATGAAGAATCCTGCCATTGTGTTACATGAAGTAATTAAGCTAAATCTCCATTTACCATGCTGAAAATGTACCCCACCATATACAACTAAAATGAATTAATTCAGAGGCTCATAAAGGGAAGCAAGGATTTCTAGGAGATCAGCTCTTTGATGGAGGGAGAGGAGCAAATGGAAAAGAACAAGTGCACACCCCACAATACCAGGAAATAGGTTCTGTGTGGCATGCTCTCTCAATTTTGTTGAAAGATCATTACCCAGTGACCCAGGACAGGGGGGAAAAAATCCTTGGCAGTAATCTTGGGATAAAATTCCTCTCTGGCCCCAAACATGACCAACATGTTAGGTCTGTGTGAATGAGCAAGAGTCACCATAGATTTGCATCTAATCTCACTTATAACCTGAGATACAATAACAATTGTATCCAAGCAATTGTCCATATTTTCCTCTTATCATTTGATAGAATTATTTTCACTCCCTTTCAGCTGGACAGTTCAGAAATCAGAAAATCACTGTTGTTATTACCAGTTATTGGAAATCTACCTACTCCAGGCACATGCTGTTTCACAGGACAACATTGTGCCTTGGGAGGAGACTCTGAGATTGGGAGAGGAGAGATGGCTTCTGGGTGTCATGTTGATTCTGCTGGTCCCCTTGGTTGCAGGCAGAGGATTGGATCAATGAGCGCATGCAAAAGCTGGAGGATCCTTCTATCCGAGACCACAGCAATCTGCAGGACAAAATGAAGCTGCTGCAGAAACATCAGGTCTTTGAAGCTGAGATTCTGGCTAATGAGGAGATCATCACAGCTGTTAACAAGGTAACTCCCCCACTCTGCTGCTATCCTAAGATTATTGCAGGTTCGTTCTGCAGAAGGAGAGGGGGAAGGAGCTCAAAGTGAGTATTAAGCATTCCTCAGCATTGTGCCAGTTCTCTATCTTCTTCCATCGAACCAGAGACCATCCCTTTCTGTGTGACAAGAATCTTGGTGGTATTTCATAGGGGTGACTGGAATGTCATTAATTCAAGGTGGGGGAGTCCCATTAATTGTCCATGTATGGTTTCCAGGGGACTTCTCTGTTTCCGTATTCCTTATAGGGGAAGGAGCCACTGACTTCCCCTGCTAGTACTGAATCTTCCTGATCTAGGAAAGAAGATGTTATACCATGTCTGAATCATCTTCCTGAGAATGAGTGAATCATCATCTGGAAGATGTTTGTCTGAAATACCCTCCCTTGTGCTCCCAACCTCTGAATTTCACCTTGCCCATGGAATGTTCAAGCCTAATGTTCTTGACTGCATCAGAATAATGCCAACTTTCCTACCAATTATTGAAAATAATGGCTGAGTATTCACAGTTTGAGGGCTCTTGCAGTGGAGTTTTGTGGTGGGTGGGGAGAAGGAGGTCCTCCTAGAAAGACCATGTAACCCTTTTGTTAGTGGTAAACTTCCTTTCTAATTCCCTCTTTCTAACACGAAGAAAGGGGAAGCCCTGGTGTCACAGAGCCACCCAAAATCAGGGGAGATCTGTCGTAGGACCCGTGTGCTCCAGGAGCACTGGAAGAAGCTGAAGTGGGCTGTTGCTGCTCATGGAAAGATGCTGGAAGACATTCGGGACTTCCTGGAGTTTCTGCAGAAAGTGGATCAAGTGGAGGCCTGGATTAGGGAGAAGGTACATGGACTCTATTCTTTAACTGGGGAAAGCAAGCCCATGGTGCTATATAGGGAAGTGCTTTTTAGTAATGAACATTTGATGATATTATCACCTTTCAGGACATTTACATTGTGTCTTTTGTCATAGGGGATCTTAAAGTGCTTTACAGATTGTATATAGGGAATATTACAGCAACTGTTAAAACATTCTGATATGTTTCCATGCCAGAGTTGGAATTTGGCTAGGACACCAGCATTAACATCCCTATTCATTCAAAAAGTGCCATGGGGTCTATAGTGACCAAGGGGTTCGGGGCTCTGCTTTTACATCTCCTCTGAAACAGAGATATGAAAAAAAGAATAGAGCCTACCCATAGCACCTGAAATCCTAGATTCAGATTATCTAAATTGTGTATTAAATCTGAGACATTTTTCTTATAAGAATGAAAAAACAGTCACCTTGTCCAATGAGACATACGTAGGGCCTTGATTTGGAGGTCAGTAGTCATATTTCACTAATAGGGCACATGCTGTTAAGGGTGGGGAGTTCGTACTAAATGGTGCAATAGATTAACGCACAAGTATGTGATAAATGTAAATGAGTTAGGGGTGACCTCACCATATTCGCTAAACATCTGTCTACATCACAAAACTATACAAAATTTATAATGGTCAGTCTCTGCTCAGTAGAAACCCCTAGGGCCAATAGAAAGGGGGTTTCTAGAAATGGAATGAAATGCATTTTCAGAGCTGGGGGCCAGGACTACAGGAAAGGTCCAAGGGTTTGCAGGTCACGATTTAAAATGCACTTAGAGAATAGTATGAGAGAAACTTGCAAAACACCATCCCCCGCTGCACCATGCTCTAGCCCTTACTTACTTATAGAAGTACTTCGCTTTTATGAACCCTAAAATCCACTTTAGGGGGAGAAAAAATAAATAGAGAATTGTATTCGGGTTTCAAAGTGAGGGCTCCACTACTTGATCTCAGTAACAAAACACATCCTTTAGATCTGGGGAATCCAATCTCTATTCCTTGTATCAGTTTCTGCAAGTAACGGCATATTGTGCATTGTGCCAGGACATTCAGTAATCAAGGCGCATGGGTGAGCAGCAAAAAGTGGGATATGATATTCAGGGACACAGAAAACTTCCACTTAAAACATTATTGGGCCCTGATGTACAAAATCTCCATCACAAAGGATATTGTGTTCCTGGAGTGTATGGTTGTGGGATGAGTGAAATCATTTTTGGTTTATCAAGAAAAGGATAACCCATAGGAAATGCTGGCTGCTTGCATTCCGGGCTTGAAGCAAGTCCCATGGTTAGTTGAATATCCACCTAACTGTTTTTCCTTTCCCCAGGAAGTGATGATTAATATTGGTGATGTGGGGAATGACTACGAACACTGCCTGCAGCTCATGAAAAAGCTGAATGAATTCCGAGGATCAGCATCAGGGGTAAGAGAAATTTCCATGCCTAGTCCCCTATGCCTGGTATGGCTTAAACCAAAAGCCAGCTTTCCAGCACAGAAGCGCATCACAGCCACTGAAGCTATTTCATTTTCTTTAGGGGAAGGAAGAGCAGAAAGAAGTGTAGAGGGCTTTGCCAGTTCAAAAGCTGTTAGAATCGCTATTATCCTCTATCCTTGCATCACTACATCAAATGCCTGATGACAACTGAACAGAGGTGTACAAATGATCACAGTGAAATCTAAAACTTCGGATTGCATTGCAAACCTGAAACTCTTTTGAGTGATCCTGGGCTAGATTTAGAGTGAGCGTCAAATGGGTTACACTTTTGGATAGAAACTATGCAAAACTCTGTGTGTTCCACCTCAGATCAGGCAAACTTGGTGGTTTCAGGTGAGGTTCAACTTAGGTTGGTTTGGAACCTGTAACACATTCCAGACCTTCATGAACCGAACCTCCAAAGAGAGGTTCTGCTGTGGAGCAACAGCGCACTAGCTGCCTGGTTCAGCTTTCTTTGCTGAGATCTCTGAACTATCGTCCATGGTGAGAAACTGCAGCTGGCTTTCTCACACCCTAATTGGTGTGCTAATTTGGGCACAAGCCTGGGGCTTGGAGAGAATATGGGCTTTCCTTTCCAGTGCCTCTCACTTCTAGAGTCCCTATGAGAATGCAGTAATGTTGCATCTAGGCAGAGAGACAAACTGTCACACTTCAGATATCAATGAAGTGAGGCCAGAAGAGTTCAAAAGAAACCTTCACTGGCACTTCAGCCCTCACCTGCAGAGCTAGTGGTTAAGGGACAGTACAAAGAGGTGGATACAGGTAGAGGCAGCCAATAAGAATAAGAGTTAGGAGTGGTGGAGGTGGGAAAGGAGGAACGATATAATCCTCGAGTCACTCTGGGAGTCCGGATAGGGAAAATCTCACCTTATCAATCTATAAATGAGATAGATCTTAAGTGGGTCATGTGCCTAGTTTCTGTGTTATGTAGCAGAGAATTCCCATCATAAGCAGTTCTGCGCTGCTCCATAGACATCTCCAAGAGGCTGGCATTGTAGATGCTGTGATGATCACCCTCGTAACCAGTGCTCAGTCATAACACTAACACATTGGCACAAGCAGAGAGAGGCTACGCCTGGGGTAACTGCTTGCAACCTTCTTCACCAGTATCACAGGGTTACCTGCCAGGCAAACCTGGGATTAGGGTGGTGAGTTACCATCCAAGGAGCAATGATCCCCAGCCTGGGCTGCCTATACACCTCCTACTCCTGCTGGTTCACACCCAGTGGCTGGATTGAGAACTAGCAGCATAGAGACGGGGTGTATATGTTTATTTAGGGTTTCTGGCAATCGGGTCAGTTCCCAACCTCCAGGAGACTGTGGGGTTCTGATTCATTAGAATAGTTTCTGCTGGATCAGATGGATTATATTCAATATAGAATGCTTTCAGTGTGTTCACTTTCCAGCTGTGTGTCATAGCAGAGTACACTTAGAAATATGCACAGTGGTATGTACGTAGCATATATAAAATGCAGATGGAATCAATACTTCTATTATCCGAGTGCTGGCATCCTGCCACTGTGCCTCTGCTAGACCCATGATTAATGTCTCCCTGCTGAGTATGTGATTTACTGGACTTACTGCAACATTCAATATTTTTGAGTGTTGGAATGCCTCTATTTTGCATTCAGTGCCATGTACTGTTCAGAACTGGCTGCAGGTCATGCTTCAGAAGAACATCCTTAATGTGGCATAGCTCAGATAATGAGTTATGTGCAAATATTATCCTTTCCCTAGCATAGTATGTGGGAAGCAAGCAGAATAAAAAAGTTCTACAATTTAAGGTAGAATTTTGTTTTTAAAAGAGAATGTGGTGATTTGTTTGACAGATGTCTCCACTCTGATTAGATAAGAAGCCCTTAAGGTCTTTGTATAGAACTTTGACCATTATTGGTTTCATAGTGATGTCCCTCCTTATCCCCACTCCATCTTTATCTGAGACTGATACAAAAGTGCAATATCAGGGAAGAGTGTTTGGATCTGAGATCTTCTGTGCAGCTGGCACAATGATGGGCATTTGGGGCACACAACTGATATTTTCTTGTTCTGGCCTTATAGGAGACGACAGTGGATGATGCTCACATCAAAACCATCAATGCCTTGGCCATGAAACTGGAGAGACAGAACAAGGAAGAGGTGAAGACAATATATCAGCGCCGGAAGCAGCTCAATGAGAAGTGAGTATACATTCCAGGTTCTGGATGATGGAAAGTTCAGTCAAAGCTGTCTCAATGGTTTCATGGCAGGGAGGGAAGGGTAGGCTTCTGCTAGGCTGGGCTGAGCTGTACAAAAGCTGGGGATACATACGCGATTTTTCTCCTTTTAAGCACCCTCTTCCACAAGCATGACGTACAAAATGCTAGCTTCCACCTCTAGCCAATAAAGCTTCTTTAGTGACTGTCAATGCAGCACTTCAATTGGCCGGAAGGCTTTCCCGTTCAGCAATGCAAAATTCATCTTTCCAACCTTAGAGATGAACATGCTTTCCCCACAATGAAACCCTGCTCCTGTGCATGGTAGCTTAGAGTACTTCTAATTGGTCATTGGGTTGCCCAGGTGAAGTTTTAAAAGGATGTCTTGCTCCCTTCCTGCTATGGTGGAATCTCGTGGCTGGGATGAGCATAGCTTGGATTATCAGGGTAATAGAATCCTGGAGATACAGGTGGTGGAGCCAGCCTTGGATACCCAGCCTGACCTCTCTATTTAACGGAACAACTCCATACCTCATTCCCACTACCATCTTGTTAAATGGTCTTTGTTTACTATCTGCCCTACAGGAGGTTTTCTAGCTCTTCTCCAAGCTGCTGCCCCCACAGCAGACTCTGTCTCTTCACAATAGATTCTTACTTTCTCCTTGCTTTCTGCTTGTGGCTGCCATCTCCTGTCCCCAGTCTGACCCTGTCTGGCTCCATGCTAGTTCCATCCCAACCCCCTGAAAACCTGTATTCCTGGCCAACTTATCCCACTTCTGCTGGTTCACAGCCCAGTGGCCAAATTGAGAATGAGCAGAATGAGGATGGGGTGTATGGGTTTGTTGAGGGTTTCTGGCAGTTGGGTCAGGACTTGTTCCATGCAAGAGTCCTTCCCCCACTGCTGGGAACCCCCTCTTATCCTCATCTGAGATCCCCTTACCTAGACTCTAAAAAATCCTAGAACAGTCACTTTCCGACACATTAAATCTTTACCTATGAGATGTATCTGGGCTGCTGTGGGAAGAGGGAGTCCATGGGCGAGGAAGCTCAGAAATTGCATGTTTGAATGTGATCTAGCTGCAGCTGTGGAAGTTCTGATATTCATGCTCTCCCCTAAACCTGTCTTTCAATAAAAGGTGGACCAGTTTCCATGGTAACCTGAATACCTACAGGAGGAAGCTGGAGGGAGCCCTGGAAATCCATGCCTTAATCAGAGAAATTGATGACATCACGGAGAGAATTAGTGAGAAGGTGAGCTGCTCATGATTGTGTTAATGGGAGGGGCTTCATCCACTGAGAGAAATCACTTCATCTTGAAGATAAGTGGGCACCCTGTAAAAGTGGATAAACTCCCATCCGTCCAATTATTATAGAGAGAATGAGCATTCAGAGGTGACCTATTATAATAGCCTCTGTGCAAAATAGGAACGGCAAAACCTCTTTAACCAACCTGTAAATCATGGAGCAAGCTCAGCTAGAGTACTATACTGCTTCGCTATCCCTGGGGTTTCCTATGAATCAGAGTCTGTAGAAAGACTGAAATGCAGTCAAATATAATGAAGACTTCTAGTTTGAAGGTATTGAAAGTAATTGTCAAAAATTCCAGATTAGGGTCAGAAATAAATGTTTTCAGTTGATACTGAAATATAGATTGACTGGGACTTTTTAGCTCGATGCCAAGACATGCAGGAGGTGGTTAGATACTTTAAAAGAGACATAGCAAGGTGCAGTGGATAAGATACTAGACTAAGTCAAGAGATTAAGCGTTCTATTCCTTGCTGTACCATTGACTCAATGTGTGACCTTGGGCAAGTCACTTAATCTCGCTCTTTGCCTCAGTTTCCCCATTTGTAAACTGAGAATAATAATACCCAACATTGCTTTTTGCTTTGAGATCTATGAAAGAAAAATGCTATATAAGGACTAAGTATTATTATTTCACATGTATGATTTTATATAATTCATATATGACTTTATATATCAGCAAACACACATACAGTAGCACTTGTTAAACTTGGTAAACAATTTGTTGTAAAATTTTCCATAACAATTTTTGCCAATTGGTTCCATGTTCTTCTTGAGTCTCCAAAATTTCACTTCCGGCAAAATTTTGAGGACTCAAAAATTCCCCTCAAATTTTCACAAAATGCACTTACATTGCAATTTTATGAATGATAAATTTCCCATGAAAGTCCCACCCGTAGTTGTCTTTGGCTATTAGCATTATGG
Source organism: Trachemys scripta elegans (assembly GCF_013100865.1). Lineage (NCBI taxonomy): Eukaryota > Metazoa > Chordata > Testudines > Emydidae > Trachemys > Trachemys scripta. The sequence continues at coordinate 61,904,915 of NC_048301.1, read as the reverse complement.
TTTATGGAAAAATAGACAGGGAGGGATGAAGGAAAATAGAAAGTCTCTCTCGTGCTTATGTTAAATACACACGCATGCAGATACACACCAAGTCAAGCAGGGTTGGAAGTGGTCAAGGAGTTCTGAACTCTTGTTCTACCTCTTTAGTGACAACTCTCTGTGCCACTTATCATTGCATTGTTGAAATTTAGGACAGGGATAAAAGGAAGGTTTTAAGAGAGAAGGAGAGAGGAAACATTTGAAGGAACTGAGATATGATCCTGTCATTTTTCTCCTTCTTCTGCCCTACCCCCCAAGAGTGCACTGATACAAGCATTGGATTACGGGAAAGACGTGGAGAGTGTGGCAAACCTGGTGCGACGACATGAGGAAATGGAGAGGGAAATCAGTGTCATCAAGTCCAAAATGGAGGTCAGAGGCTGGGGGATAGCGGGTACAGATTGGGGCTGCTAAAACAATGCTCTGTTTTTGTTTCTTTGTCTGTGCTAAAACCCTTGATGAGCTCCTTCAGAGAGGCTTAGTACAAGATGAACTGGGATGGGAACATAGCAGATAGAAAACTCGGAGGTCCTCAGAGCAGACTTCTTTATAATGAACGATTCTAGTTCCTTTGTATTCCCCTCAATCACAGTTTGTCATATGAAATGCCCACCCTTCTGAAGTACTAAAGCTGAGAAGGAAGGGAACATATGTTTTTAGCATATAATGTTTCTCTTGTTTGGAGATGGTTCCACATCTCAGTGCTGGAATGGACCTTCCCTGAACTTATGGAAAGTATGGATCCAGATCCCTATCGCATCTTTGCAACTTGGCTCCTATATCAGCAATGGACTAAACCAAAAGCTTGTATCCATTTCTGTTCTAAAAAGTGGAAAAACACAATGGGCACAATTTCCAAGTGTAGTCCCCTAAACAGAATGTCCAAATGTCACATTTTAATGCTCTAAGCAGCTCGTATGCATGTAAAATTGACCTTTACATGACTAAGGGCTAATATGAGCGTCCAAATGAGGTATCTGGGTCCTGTTCCAACTTCAGAGGCAGTAGCACAGGTTGTCACAGATCCAGTCTGTACCCCCTGGTGGCCACCCACAAGGCAGCTGTAAGAGGAATTCAAAGCTCTGGGTTCTTGAATCCCTGAATGTTTTAAGTTTCTAGGGCCTAAACAGGGTCAAGACACTGGCCCAATGTTAGGGTCCCTATCTACGCTCTTGAGGCACAGACCTATCTGCCACCCCTTTCTGAGAGCAGGAAACAGCTGTCCAGCTGCTTAGCCTCTTTGGTCACAGGGCAACCCTTCAGACTCCCATATATTTACACACCTTCTCCCAGAACCCCACCAAAAGGTGTGAGCCTTCTGGTTTACCATTTGAGTCTCTCTGGAAGCTAGTAAGTTGTTGAAATGCATTTGATACAGAGAGATGCTTTGCCCAGAGTCTAACTCAATTGCTCTTTCACTTAATCATGTAAAGCACAGGAGTGTATACATCATGTATAGAACATGACAACCATCCTAACTGCAATGACTCTCCCTACCTCACCCTTCCCTTGGGAGTCCTTGGGGAACCATCTGGGTTCAGGAAATCAAGCAGGGCCCCCTCCTTCATGCAGGTCCCTATATGCTGGGTTGCTTTTCTTTCCTCTCTAGCTGGATACAAAATGGCCAAAGACCCAAATAAATCAGCTCCTCCCAATTTATAACTCCTAGCTAGGACCAGATTTCCAATTAGGCACAGTAAGCCCATGCCTAAGGGCGCCGGCGTTCTAGGGGCACCTTACCTCTCTAAAACTGTGTGCAACACAAAGGTCAGCTGTAAGCGGGGGGGTGGGGAGGGGGAGGGTGCTGAAGATGCTGTGCCTAGGGACACGTAAGTTGTAAATCTGGCCCTGCACTTAGCCCCTTTTGTCAGGCAACATTCTTGCCAGCTTCCCCAGGTGACCAGAGATCTCTGGCAGGTGACTTCATTGCCAAGGCAACTTCTCCCCTGCTAAACTTCATTGGGAGCCATCCTGTGGTTTAGAGCAGTTCCCCTTCAACGGAAGAGCACTTAACTTCAGCATCTCTCTCTTGCTATTCTTTTGCTACCAGTCTTTGGAATTCCAACCCAACATGGAGGCAAGTAGACAACAGAGAAGGCAAAAGGCTGCACATTCAAAATGGGGTTTGCAGCCTGGTAAAGATAAATTCATAAATTGTAGAGAGATTCCCAGATAGTCACGAGGTCACATGAGCTAGTGTTCCCAATTTAATTACCAACTGGAGATTTAAGGATAATTACTTATTTTGAATGCACGTTTGGAAGCCACAAATTTCTCTCAGCTTTCTTTGAAAAAAAATATGCAAAGGTAGAGAATGTGTGATAAATTCATAAAATAATACCCCACTGGTTAATTTTCATAATATGAAAAAGCTGATTATCAGTGACCTTCCTATATATTTATTGTCTATTCCACACATACTATTAGTCATGTCCTGCAGTAAATTTAATGTGAAATGAGTATCTTTTTTTTATTATTCCACCCCCCTTGCATATCACCGGAGACAAAATATGTTTTCTTGATGGGCAAGTAACATTCTTCCTTCTAGATTTTTCACTATTTATAAATATTTATTTTTCATTTCATCTTCATGGTGGAGGGAGGGGGATCCAGATGGGAATCCTGGGCAATTTGGCCAGGCTGTGTTAAATAATGACAGTAGAACCTCACTAAATAGCACTTCAGTAAACCACAAACCCACATTGAAAATGATGTTTTGGGACTGCAGTTTACTGAAGCAGAGACAAATGAGCTTCTGATCCTGTGCTGAAGGTCAAGCCAGTGTCAGTAACATCATGTTCCCGTCAGGCCAGTGGGAGTGCATCACGTTACTTCCTGGCACTCACTGATGCCCTGAAACAGAGCTAGGAATTAGCTGCTGGTGCACCTCATTCATAGCACAGTCTAGGCCTCAAACCGCATCCATCCACAATGGTCCTGGTCCCATTTGTGCAGATTAGTGATGTTCTGCTGTACAGTTGTTTAAGGCAGTATCCTGGTGGTTTGTTTTTTCACATGCTCACTGAACTGCAAAATTCAGTAGTGCACCATGAGTCATTAGGGAGAATTAGAGGTTCTTCTGTAGGTTTTGTTTTGTTTTTGGCATATACATTAAAACCTGTAATCTACAGCCAATTATCTAACAACATTTGTTTTTATTGGCTTGATGCCCCTACACTGTGAGGTTCCTTTGCCTCACTTGTAGCTGCCATCACTTCTCGTTCAAGTCATCAGTATGAACCGACAAGAAGAACTCCTGTTTTAGCCACCTCTCATGCCAATAGTGTACATCCCAATAAACCAGAGAAGCTTGTCTCTCTCACCAACAGAAGCTGGTCCAATAAAAGATATTACCTCACCCATCTCGTCTCTCTAATATCTTGGGACCGATACAGCAACAACAACACTGCATACAGAGGAAAAAGCATTCTTGTTACTTAAGGGTGAAACGTTCAAACATCAGTGCCTAAGTGGTGCCAATAAATGTTCTCACACACACAGATAAACAGCATTTGTAAGTGTCAATTGATGTGCGTGTGCGAAAAATAGCATATAGTTACTTGGTTTGTGCATTTGGATGATTATTTGCAAACACAAATGTGGAGTCTGCACGCAACTACTGCCTGTGTGTAATTTGTTGCCACAATTTTGGCAGAAATGTTTGAAAACTGGGCCCTTAAAATAAGCCGCATCCCTTTCCTTCAAGCAATTGAGTGGAAAGCCTAGCTCATAGGAACCAATACAATAATTAATCTGAGTAAATGTAGTCCATTATAAATCTCTCCTCAGACATTGGAAGTGAAATCTTTCCGCCTTTGCAAGATGAATCCATCCATAAATGACAAACTGAGTACAAAGCAAAGAGAGATGAAAGACAGCTGGCTACGACTCCAGGGGCAGGCCAAACAAAGGTAAAGCCTTCTACCAGGCTACTATCTGAATCTCTGTCAGCAGAAACAGAGCTGCTCCTTGGGGCCCTGAAAGCAATTGCCAGGGGCCACCAAAGTTCTCTGGGACTTCATACAATATCCGGTGCAGACAGCTGGGCTTTACTTCTGCAGCAGTTTGGTTAGTTGAATGGAATTTAAGTTCCACGTACATATTTTTTATGTAAAATGAGTCCAGTAAGACTGTGGTTTATCCCAAAAATAATCTCTCTAAATTCCCCCAAATCCTCCGATCAGGCCTGGTGAGATCACTGTGTGCAGCAGTTATGTCTGGGTGGGGACAAAAGATTGTTTCTCAGGCCCATCCAAAAATGCAAAGGCTGGCTCTGAGCAGGAATCATCACTTAAGGGAGTGGCTGTGAAGGATTTGATAGTTGCTCCAGTTCTGGCCTCTCATGAGGAATTACTGAAGAAATAATGTCATCATGGTGATTCCAATGCAGTTTGCAGCTACTGTGAGCTCAGCTTAACAGCAACACTCTAAGGAGTCGTATGGGAATGCTGGATGACTTGAAGCTTACAAATTACCCCAGCCTCAGCTTCTCCCAGCAGGAGCTTTGTAGAGTAGTGGATCTCAACCAGGGGTACACGTACCCCTGGGGGTACACAAAGGTCTTCCGGGGGTACATCAACTCATAAAGATATTTGCCTGATTTTACAACAGGCTACATAAAAACCACTAGTGAAGTCAGTACAAACTAAAATTTCATACAGTCAATGACTTGTTTATACTGCTCTATATACTATACAGTGAAATGTCAGTACAATATTTATATTCCAATTGATTTATTTTAAAATTATATGGTTAAAAATGAGAAAGTAAGCAATTTTTCAGTCATAGTGCGCTGTGACACTTTCGTATTTTTATGTCTGATTTTGTAAACAAGTAGTTTTTAAATGAGGTGAAACTTGGGAGTACACAAGATAAATCAGACTCCTGAAAGGGGTACAGCAGTCTGGAAAGGTTGAGAGCTGCTGTTGTAGAGAATGGTGCAGGAGCAGGGGCTGTGCAGGGAAAGGAAGTAGACTGACCGTGTATTGGCTAATGCATAATTGTCCATCATGTGGCAGGAGGGAAAAGTTGGCAGCTTCTTACCAGTTGCAGAAGTTTAACTTGGAGCTAAAGGAGCTGCTAGATTGGATTCAAAAAATCAGAGGCTTAATGGAGGCAGGGGGTCTTCCCAAAAGCCCAGCTGAGGCAGACAGCATGATTGAGGAGCATCATGAGAGAAAGGCAAGTAATGATCATTGCTTATAATTGTATCCCCTGGAGAACCTTTCCAGGGTACTGTGATTGGAATTACTCACTGCAGGACACCCCTAGGGAACATGTTCCCTGTATCAGATCATCCTTTCTCTTAAAATAAACAACTAAAAGATGCCAAAATATCATCTTTGGAGACTGAAGGAATCTGTGTATCCCCTGAGCAGATACTGCATGGGCTGTGTGCCCATTCGTGTTTCTCTAAACAATCCCATTGGTGTGCATTAACCCTGCACTGGAGAGTCCACCTCTAGATATAAAAAGGTGCTTCAGTCTGCAGGCCCATTCAGTCCTTGACCACTCTGCTGAGACTGCTAACAAGGGTAGGGTGACAGATAGCAAATGTGAAAAATCGGAATGGGGGGGGAGGGTTAATAGGCACCTATGTAAGAAAAAGCCCCAAATATCTGGATTGTCCCTATAAAATTGGGACATATCGTCACCCTAAACAAGGGTGTCAGTTAGCGCCAATTTTTTATACGTTATGTTCTGTGATGTAGACAGATGTCCACTGGGAAGTGGACTGAGATCACCAGCTTATTTCACAGAGGACATCGAATGACCAGCAGGTGGTAATTTAGAGTCGCTGCTAGCCCATTTTGTTACCCAATGATGGCAAGATGAAATACTCCTTATCCCAGTGTAAATTCCTTGTAAATTCCTACTCCCCCTTCTGCTTACTTAACTTTTTTGCAGATTTCCTACTAGGAGTGGAATCGCTAATTAACTTTGCAAAACAATGAGCTATAAATATCATACAGTTACTACCTCTTCCCCATCCCAGCTGTTCCATCACTGTTTATCATGCTATTCCCCCTACCTTGTCAGATTTCCTTTGCAGTTTTGTTACCTTTATGAACAGGCATATTCCCAGAATCATTAACAAAAGTTATGAATAAAAGTCCACACACTCTGTGGGTCCCAGCACTAACAAAATACAATCCTAATTAATCTTCCAGATCAGGATTTAATAACAAACTCCAGATATTCTCCCTTCTTCTGACACAAGTTTTATGTGCTGCCAGTTTTCTCTCATGTCAGAAACTATTCAACAATGTTAATAATTTTACAATGCAATAAAAAGAGGCCTCACCCAAAACAGATTTATTGTACATTCCAAATTTCCAGCCATAAAATGCACTGTAATTATTAATTTACACAAAGTTAAAAGCTGTGCCCTCAAGGCCTAACAGTGAAGGAAAAGTTGGATCTAAGAATCAGCAGTGTTAATTTCAGGTGATTAATATTCCATCAACTGTCTGTGATGTTTTACATGTCCATCTTACTAAAAAGTGAGTGCACAATGGTATTTTTCTGAACAATTCTTTTATTTTCAAATAGTTTATATTGTAACTTCCACATTAAATGTATACGTCTCATAATAAATTACATTTTCACCTTAAGGATTCATTATACAGACATATTGCTACCTTTTTCTCACTTTAGAAAAGAAGTTTAAACATGTTTCACTTCAACACGAAGAAAGAAGGTTAAACAGTGTCTGTAATGCAATAACCTGCTGCCAATTTATTTGGCAGGAGACAGGAGAAGAGAAATTCCAAGTACAGTTTGCCATCTAGGGGCCACCCTTTATGAGAGAAAAGGATGACGTTATGCAAATTAAAAATCCACGTCCATTTAATTCTAAACATTTCCCATTCTATTCCCAAATGAATCACAATCTTGACTTGCAGGGGACCAGTGTCTCTTGGAGAAATAAGGGCATTTGTTTTCCATATTTATGTGCTTAGACTTTCCTTTGCTGTTTCAGTGACATAGCACAAAGGTGAATGATTTTCCATACAAATATTAGTATTGGAAGGTTAAAATACAGTCCATTTCCTTCCCTTAAAGACCTATATCCTGAATAGCTGACTTTCCATAAACCTTTGACATCAATCTTTCTAATGAACTTTAGGCGGAGATTGAAGCCCGAATGAAAAGATTCCACTCACTTGGCAGCTTTGGTCAGAAACTTGCCAACTCTGGTCATTATGCAACCCTTGAGATCCACCAATCTCTCTCCAGATTGCAGCAAGCCTTGTCTGAACTGACACAGGCATGGCAGGAGCAATATGTAAAACTCTTTCAGGCCCAGGACTTACAGGTAAGTGATCAACAGAAAAATGCAGCATCAATGAACCTTCCTCAGTGCATAGAGGGATTTCGAAAAGAATGGGCAGACTTCGTTTGGAGTTAGCCACAGGTGGTGAGGACATATGTGCTCAGACTCCTCTGATAACGTGTCATTTATATATTATACACACAAAAATATAAGAATGTTATTGAGGTTGCAAAGTCAAGCACTCAAAAGTTAGGAATGCCAGAACTAAGGTTGCCTGTACAACCTTAATTTGATCCCCTTGTGCATATAAAAATGGCCATGTTGGGTCAGCCCAAAGGTCCATCTAGCCCAGTATCCTGTCTTCCATCAGTGGCCAATGCCAGGTGCTTCAGAGGGAATGAACAGAACAGGTAATCATCAAGTGATCCATATGCATTATGATACAGTGTTTAATTACTTGATACCTTTTTCTCCACAGTGCACAGAATGGCTGGTGCTCAAAGAATGAGCAGCTATTCAATATTTAGTTTTCTCCTCCTTGTTCAATATGTGGCTGTAGGCCTTATTTACTGCACACCATTCAAACCCTGCTCTGGAGAGAGAATGATTAATTTCCTCATGGGATTTTCTATGGTGCTCATCAGTATACTGTCCGAGTGCTTCCACTCTTCTGTATGGCTCAGAAACCTGGACGACTTATGTCAAACATACCAAAAGAATAAACAGCTTTCATAGCAGATGCTTGCATAAAATTCTTCAAATAATATGGCAAGACAGGATGACAAATGTGGAAGTGTTAAATCGTGCTGGTCATTCATGGGAATGTTGATTAGTAAGAAAAGACTTAGGTGGCTTGGACATATCAAGCAAATGCTGGATTACAGGATCCCAAAGAGTGTTCTGTACTCTGAAGCTCATGAGAATAGAATTTATTCTACTTACTTAGGACCAGATTCTAATTTCTTTTCTCAAACTGAGTAATACCTTACTCCACTGGGACGGCTCATAGAGTACGGTACTATTCATTGTGAATAAAGGTATTAGATTCTGATCTGCAGCATTAGCACATATGCCACAAATATTTTTGTTGCATATGAGAAAATCCAGTATCCTGAGTCTGAGTAGTTGTATATAGCAGCAAGAGAGTTCTGTTAATAATAGCTAAATACTTACACGGTATACTTACTTACACTGTTTATGTACACTTTTCATGGTCAAAGTGCTTGGTCTATTTTGGCTAATTAATCCTCACAATAGTCCTATAAAGCAGGTAAGTATTTACCAGCCCCATTTTTACAGATGAGGGTTATCCCTGTTTTACAGGCTAGAAACTGAACTCACCGTTACTTTTTCTCCCCTAAACAGAAATTCTTTGGCTATGTGGAGCAGAACGAGAGCTGGCTCAGCAGCAAAGAGGCCTTCTTGGCCAATGAGGATTTAGGGGTAGGTGAGCTGGATAATGACAACATTTCCATTGGAGCAGGGAGACATCAGTGAGAAGAGGGGGAAGGTGTGAAATACTCTGATATCCTGTGAGCCTTTTTAAAATCCCCATGTCGCGCTTCCTCATGAGGAGATCCCTACCGCATCTTGCTGTTTATGCAGAATCCTGTTTCTTTTATTTGTTTTGTACACAGAAGGCTCAGGCTTTCAACATCAGATATAGTGAAATATTCTATCCACCCCTGTTAGAGGTGGAAGCTGGAATTACATCTGTGACCTGTCACATATGGCCCAGGAAAACATATCCATCAGTGTTAATAACATGGAATATGTCTGGCGTTGGTGCCTGGTGTCTGTCTCTCCAGGAGTGGATGTACACATGTACAGTACCATCTAGTGAAATATATGGCTTCCTATGAATCCCTGCTATATTTCCCATTCATCTTCAGCTCATGAATGTATAGAAAATATCCTATTGAGTACCGTCTGCCTTTCAGTTATGTTGCTGTATTTACTGATGATGGCCACGCCTCCAAAGAGTCATATAAATGTCTGGATATTTGCATACTTCTCTGGTGCATTGTGATCTGAAAACAGGGCTAGAATTTTCATGAAGATAACTTTCCTCAAGAGATTTCCAATGCTTTCTAGTGTCATCCAGGGTGGAAGTAATGGGAGAAACATGCCTGAGTAGTTATAGTATTTTGACACCTCTGATTCTGGATAGGAAGTCCAGAGAAATGCAGAAGAGAGAGAGAGAGTGAGATCTGAGTCATGAAGTTTGGATTACAAAGTTCAGGGGACTTCAGTGTCCATGCTTCTGACAAAACTGGACTTGAGTTATCCAGTTCAAATCTGGATCTGAGCTTTCTCCAAGTTCATAGGTTGGATCTGGTGCTCTGGTTTAAGTCTCTCTCTCTCTCTCTGACATATTTGTTCATTAACCTTGATCCCAGCTTGTCATCCATATTTATGTGCTTCCAGCAGATATTTCTTGCAAGATTAGATTGACTAAATGTGGCTCAAATCCACTAAAATGTTAGTCTTCCATCCTGTGGCTTCCTACGAGGGTAGGAGAAGGCTCAGTATCTCCAAACCTCAGTCAGCTCTCTATATCGATCAATGTTGAGTGCTCTGTCCTTACACTCCAGCATATGGAGCTAAGCTTCCAGCAGATTGCTCAGCACAGAAGCAGACAGAGCCTGAACTGCTGCCCGCACATGGTGGGTAGAAAATCCTTGAAGGCCAGGGGACTGTGGTCTCAAATTCAAAGGCCAATACATTTCCAGGATGATTTGTGAGGGAAGAGTAATGACGGTTTAATTCCTGAGTCCTGAATGTGGTGAATGGTATGACTCCCTTCTAACGATGGATATTATCACTGAATCCCATCCAGGATTCTGTGTCCAGTGTGGAGAGCCTGCAGCGGAAACACATGCAGTTTGAAAAGGCTCTGGAAGCCCAGATGGAGAAGATTAATGTGATGGCCTCCTTTGCACAGCAACTGAGGCAGAGCAAGCATTACGACTCGGAGAACATCACGAACAAGTGTCAGGCTATTTTGAGGAGGTAAAGCTGACCCCTTTCCCTGTCACTGTTACCCAGCCTTGTCCAAATGAGACCCTTCCTGCTCTACTGCTTTTTGTCTAGATATTTTAGGGGAACCATAGACATTGGTCTGTACTTAGTCCACACTGCACTTTGTGCTGAAGCCCTGTCACATTTTGCAAGCAAAGGAAGCTTGAGGCAGGTCGGTATTTCTATGGGAGACTTTCAAGGAACACCTCGGTGCTGCAGGAAGAGGTGTTGGTGATTCAGAAAGAGACACATCTGTGTCTGTACTGAATCAGTGTCCCTGCCTGGTATGAGGGATGCATTTTTCACAACTGTAAAGGGGTTGACCCAATGTCCTGACCAAATTCTCAATGGGGGTATTTGTGTCCTGTCTAAATTTCACCTTTTAATTTCAGTTGCATAAGGTGTTCTTCACATCTTGTCCTAAAACGTTGCATGTTGTTTTAGTGAACTGTTAAACAGCTGTTCACATGAGGCGTGACTGAAATGATCTATGTATAGTTTGTAAAGTACTTTGAGATCCTTTGGGATGAAATGGGACATATAAATATATTATAGTGACCATGTTATCTCATGTATGAATTTACTTGAATACAGTACTCAGGGCCTCGATTACTTGTCACACTTCATACTGTTTCCTCTGTATTTTGTAATAATGGGAGAGGCTGCATTTCAGAATGGTGTAGCTTTAATATGATAAACTTCCACGGCTAAACCGTATTTCAGGAACAAGAGACGTTGTAGGTGATGTGCATATAGGCACAATGTCAAGATTAGCTTGCTGGTCATGTGGCAGCCTGTACAGCCATCCGCTGAAGGCATTGGTAGCGTTAGCTGGTGACAGGTATAGTGTGTTCCTGTGCTGATCATGTAGTTAATGGTGGTTAACTACAGAACCCCTGATATTCCAGTCCTGGGCATCAAGTCTGCCATGCTGAATTATATGATAGTTGGGTTATATGGATAGGTATCCACTAGAACATAAGGTCACATTGCAAACCTGAGTTTTAGAGGTGAAAGGCTAAAATGCTACCCACTTATGCCAACTAGTCTCTTCTGCTGTAGCTTTGTTCTCATGTATCTCTTTTTAATCCCAGGAAAGATAAACTGCTGGAGAACGCCCTGGCTCGCAGGCATGTGCTGGAGGAATCCAGGTTATTGCAGAGGTTTCTGCGGAATTCCTTTGAGGTACAGTTATATCTTCCTCACGTTGTTGTGATTTCTTAAAACATTTGACAACTCAGCGGTGCTGCTTGGGCATGAATCCCTGAAGTTTTTTTACTAGGAAAGAATCAAGGAACTGAGGCTGGGATGACATCAGATGAGACGGGAAGATATAGGCGTAGAGAAAAAAGGCACCTTCTTCAACCCTCAAGCCACACCTGCCTCCCCACCTAAAATTCCGTCCACTTCTGAGGGCTTGTCTACACTGCACCACAGTGTGTGCTATTGAAGTGTGAACTGCAGAGTACATCAGAGTGTTGCGCACTAACTGCCCCATGTGAACACTGCTGGCATGGGCTAATAGATACCTAGTTTGCATTAACATAGTCCTCTTTCAGACAAAGCTGTGTTGATGCAAATTAAGTACCTTTTAGTTCATGCCAACAGCATCCACACAGGGCAGTTAGCATGCAACACTTCGGTGCACTCTGCAGTTCATGCCCCCTTAGTCCACACTGCGGCTCAGTGTAGATATAGCCTGAGATATCTTTTGGACACTGTGGTACAGAAGGAAAAGTAGACGTTAAAGGGGATGCATTCCACATTTGAGAGGTAGTGGAAAGGGGCTGAGCAATCCTTTCCTTGTGAGACACAGTGGACTTGTGGTTAGAACTATGGAGACAGCCCCTTCCCCCACACACATGCACACAGGATGGGAAAAGGGGATAATGCCATTGTGTTTAGTGTCATGTGAGGTAGACGGAATGGTAGTGGCTGGAGATATAGAGATGACCTCCTCCTCTTGAAAGACAGGAGGAGATTGTGGAGGCATAGAAAGGAGAATTCAGCCATTTTTGCTTCTCTCCATTAATTAGCCCCACTGTATTAGAAGTATAAGAGGGAATCCTAGAAAATAAGATCTGAGTAGCTTCTGAAATTCTTGTCATCTTCTGTGTCCTCCCTCCACCCCCCCACCCCAAGGTCGCAGCCTGGATAAATGAGAAGACCAGTATTGCTTTGGATGAGAGCTGGAAGGACCCGAGCAATCTGAAGACCAAGCTGCAGAAACACCAGACTTTCCACGCAGAGATCATGGCCAACAGAAATCGCATAGACAGCATCAAGGCTGTAAGAGATGCAGGGCTGATGTGGGGAATGGGGGCTGGTGGGAAAGGTTCAGCCAAACAGAATGTCTGAATCACAAGGATATTAAATAAGCAGGGGCACCTGTGTGATCCAGGACAAAGTAACTTAAGTTCTACATGGCGTTGTCTCACTTTACTATCTGCAAAATGGGTGCAATACTTTTACCAACCTCTAAAGGGAGTTTTGAAGTTTAGTTTATTAATACCGCTCAAGAACCTAGAGCACGTCAGATGGAGGGTGTTAAGAGGAACAAAGAATTTTAAGGGGAATTATCATTAAAATTTTGCCAGTGGGGGAAGCATGAGGGAAACATGACAAACTTTGGCCAGGTATTGAGTATCAGGTGTAGATGGACAGTCTGGAGATGCTTATGTGTATATTTATTTAAGCTAAACTCAGTACAGTAATTGTTGTTATTGCACCAATCGTGTACAAGGTGCTTTACAATAGACACTTCAGAGTTAAGAGTGAAGCTTCAACCCACACTCATCTCGTTGTGCCTGGGTATTGCAGTACCCACTGTTTGTAGAATACTGCAGTGTGCAGCTATAGCCTTCTCTGACCCACCTGGATCTTGTGCCTTTAAAGAGTCATTTGAAAGGATCTTTTTTTAGGGTTCCTTCGTGTAACAAAGATGGTCTTTGAATGATTCTGTAGAGGAAAATCTGCAACTGGAAACCTGTTATGGGTTCTTTCCTCTCCCACTTCTCCCCTTTGTATAACTAAAAGGTGCCTCAGTCTAACTTTAGAAGGATATAATACAAACTTGCTCATGGGCTGAGAACATACTGCAAAGTTGCCAGCCTGCTGGATGGTTTTTTCCCAGCTAATCTATAAGCATCTGAAACTGGGGAGTTATCCTAGAAATACTGACAGACTCGGACTATATCATACAGTGCACAAGGTGCTCCTGATTTTAGCACTCAGAGGTGTTAAATAGAGAGAGATGGGTTGATGGGCACTTACTAATACCATGCTGGCAAACCAGATTCAGTACCAGCCTTTAGGCAGTACAAATACTGCATACTCTCACCTCAGATTGATCCTCTGCCAGGAGACTGTAGTGTGTTTTTGTAAGTCAGTACCTGACTCCCAGACATCCTGCTGCGATAGGTCTCTGGCATTTCAAATAGCGCTAGAGGCCTGAAGTCTGGCAAGCTCAACTACCATCCCAATTCCAGCAACAGTTTTAACTTAGAGTGTTTTCTTCTATCCCCACCAAACCCCACGTGTTCTGCTAAGGGATTAATAAAGATTGTAGAAGCAGGTTCTCACCCCCAAGCAGTGGCTTATGGGTGTTGATAACCAAGCACACATCTCAGACAGATAGGTGGTGGATTATGGTGCAGTGGGCTAATAGAGAGGGTGGTGTCTGCTGTCTTTGCTGCAGGAGGGAGAGAAGATGCTCCAAGAGGGACATTATGCTCCTGAGGCCATTCAGTCCAGACTGCAAGAAATGGAAGAGCTCTGGGATGAGCTGCTGGAAAACTGCCATGAAAAAAGGACCAAGCTACAGGATGCCTACAAGGTAAAGCTGGGGACAGGTCCTGCGGCCATTTCATGTGACAGAGCAAGGCAGAAGTGCTAAGTTTCATCCATGTGCCATTGCCTCGCGTGCTCTGTCGCACCAAGCCACTGGAGCCAAGGAGTTAATCATCAGTGGCACATAACAAATACTACAAAGCACAGGCCAGATGCACTGAAGCTTTTGCAAAGAGGTGGGAACCCCACAGAGAGAAGTCTGTTGCTGCTGCTATGTTCTCGTGTGGTGTCTGCTGGTGGAAGATTTACTTTACAGCCAGACCTCCAGAGGAGGATGCAGAGGCGATATGCACTGAATTATCACATCCACCAGCTGCCTTGGGCATGTCAGAGAATCATAGAATTGTAGAACTGGAAGGGACCTTGAGAGGACATCTAGTCCAGTCCCCTGCACTCATGGCAGGACTAAGCATTATCTCTAGACCATCCCTGACAGGTGTTTGTCTAACCTGCTCTTAAAAATCTCCAATGAATGGAGATTCCACAACCTCCCTAGGCAATTTATTCTAGTGCTTAACGACCCTGACAGGAATTTAAGCCCGCTGCAATTTAAGCCCACTGCTTCTTGTCCTATCCTCAGAGGTTAAGAAGAACAATTCTTCTCCCTCCTCCTTGTAACAACCTGTTATGTACTTGAAAACTGTTATCATGTCCCTTCTCAGTCTTCTCTTTTCCAGACTAAACAAACCCAATTTTTTCAATCTTCCCTCATAGATCATGTTTTCTAGACCTTTAATCATTTTTTTGCTCTTCTCTGGACTTTCTCCAATTTGTCCACATCTTTCCTGAAATGTGGATCCCAGAACTGGACACGCTACTCCAGTTGAGACTGGAGTAGTGAGGAAGAATTACTTCTCGTGTCTTTCTTACAACACTCCTGCTAATGCATCCCAGAATGATGTTTGCTTTTTTTTTCCCCAACAGTGTTACACTATTGACTTGTACACCTCTACCTCGATATAACGCGGTCCTTGGGAGCCAAAAAATCTTACCGCATCATAGGTGAAACCGCATTATATTGAACTTGCTTTGATCTGAGTGTGCAGCCCCGCCCCCGGAGCACTGCTTTACAGCGTTATATCCGAATTCGTGTTATATCGGGTCGCGTTATATCGAGGTAGAGATGTATTTAGCTTGTGATCCACTATGACCCCCACATCCCTTTCCTCCATACTCCTTCCTAGACAGTCATTTCCCATTTTGTGTGTGTGCAACTCATTGTTCCTTCCTAAGTGTAGTAATTTGCATTTGTCCTTATTGAATTCCATCCTATTTACTTCAGACCATTTCTCCAGTTTGTCCAGATCATAGAGCTTTTTATATTCTGTGAGTTTGTTCAATGGACTGTGTTCTCTACATTTGCACACCACATCAGAAGTGAGGAGATAATTCATTGAGCCCTGAAAAGGTTTTCGAAAGTGACACACATGCTCCTTGACAGAGGAGGTTGGGATTTTTTTAACCCTAAATGCCTGCTGACATTTGCTTCCTGCCTGCCCCCAGGCCCTGCGTTTCCAGCGGAGTGTGGAGGATATAGAGAAATGGCTGGAAGATGTGGAAAGCGAGCTGAAGCCTCCAGATAGTAGCAGTGACCTGGTGGTTTTGAATAGTCTCCTGAAGAAACAAGGGGCATTGGAGGAAGATGTTGCTAGCCACAGCGATCGGCTACAAGTGCTTGTGGACACAGCCTGCAAATTCCAGCAAGAGAAGCATTTTCTTGCAGATGAGCTACAGGAGAGGGTTGATCAGGTGGTGCACAGGTATGTAGGTGTCTGCCCGATTTCTCACTTCTCTGTCCCCTTCTATCTTTCTCCTTTATATTTATTTTCTCATTTCCAAGGCACCTGCTTCTATTACCTTACGATCTCTCTGTTGTGTTAATTTGGTTCCATTTTAAATCTGCAGGTACAAGCACCTAAGTGATCCACTGCAGGAGCGGCGTGGGAGTTTGGAAGCGAGCAGGCTACAGTACCAGTTCTTCCGGGATGTTGATGATGAGTTGGCCTGGGTTCATGAGAAGCTCCCCCTGGCTTCCTCCAAGGACTATGGCCAATCTCTGACAACAGTCCAAAGCTTACAGGAAAAGCACCAGGTAAAGTAGCATGGGAACCATCCCCACTGTTTGAAGTCAAGCAGGAGAACGTGGGATGGTGCCTATGTACCTACAGTGGAACACTTCTCCTCTGCTCTGGTTACAGCGAAACTGTCACTGCCAGGGATGACTTTTATCCTTGTCTCACAAGGGTGCTCTTTAATGAGCAATTCTGTGCCTTTTGAATGTTCAAGACTGCATCCAGGGCATGTATTTTCACACCAATACTCTGAGTAGTGTACCCTGCACTCCCCTTTGGGCACCCTATCCCTTTGTGCAAATTATTGAGCTCCGACCCTGGTTGTTGCAATACTAAATAGATTTTACAAGCGTCTGTGCATGCTGGCAAGGCTTCTCCAAGCAACAGATGTCCCAAGAAAAAATGTTAAAACTCAGCAAATACATCCAGGCATATTAGCCTTCCAGATGCCTGCAGGGTGGGGGCGTGATAGGAACCTTCTCCTCCTGCACTTTTTGAAAAAATAAGGGAATTAACAGAACATTATTAACGTTATCCCACCATCATTTTAGCAACAACTTTCAAGTTAGTTACTACGATTTTTGCAAGGTTCAGATCTGTCATCAGAGACAAGGAGAACCTGGAACGTTGTCATCTCCCATACCAATGAAACAGCAGCTGTGTCACGCATGTTTTTCAACTAGAGTAATCTGCTCCTTTGCAATAAATGAGATAGGAGAGAAGAATTTCAAGGTAGGGAGATTGCAGCAGCTACTGGTTTTGCTGGGTAATGAGGGGCACTTCATTTCAGTACCATCCCCGGTCTTCTGTTGGTTAAACTTCTTCTGGCCCCTAGCCCCATTACAAATTGCAGATCTACTAAGAGCTATCATCCCCTGGGAATATATTTTTAAAACACCTGACATTTGGTGCAATATGATGCAATTCGAGAGAAAAAAGATCTGCTCTTCAGTAATTTTTTAAAGTCGTGGGGTAAAAGTCATGTCCAGTCCAGGTGGTTTATTAGAAAGGTGTGGACTCCCGTGAAGGGTGGGAAAATCATCCCAAATATCCCTTGAATTAAATGGAATATTTATAACAAAGGGCTGTCAAGCATTCTCCAGCATATTGCTGTGGAGGCCACAGGTATATTGTGAATAATTTATGTTTGATGTAGATTTTACTTTGACCAGTGAGTGGTTTGAACAAATGAAATAGGAGAATTTATAGCGTTTTAAGAACATGCAATTGGTGCGGAAGGCTCATTTCACCAGGATGGAAAGTGGGGACGAGTGTATGCTTGCATTTAAACTCCTCTGTTTAAAAACATTCTGAACGTTGGCATTGTAGGGAGGTAAGTTAGGTCCCTGAAAGGACTGAATGATTGGGGTTGGATTTGCCAGGGGAAGGAGCTTGGGCTAGGAGGGGGGGGGACTGTGGTGATGACACCTTAAGCTGCAAAATTCTCCTTGTTATTTATTGCTGTTTCAAAATATTTCAATAGAATTTTAGTCGGGTGGAAAATAGTGTGTATTACATTTGCAAAATAACAGGCCTGCTCTTCCCTGACATTTTGCCAGTTCTTCCAATGGACGTGATTGGCCCTCAAAGCTTTTAATTCAGATTTCCGGTTCTGAACCTTTTAGTTTACTACAGGCTACTAGACATTTTTACGTTGGCTGTGTAGGGGATCTCATGTTAAAGATCAGGAACCAGTCTCCACTCTATTGTGAGATTAGTTTCACCCTCTAAAGAACACTACTGTTTTATTTCTAGTCCTGGTGGGCCAAGTTTTCAAAATTCAGTCCCACCTTTGCTAGCACAGAAAGGAGTGTGGATGAAATTTGTGAGCAAATATCTAATACCTGCCTCTGCAAATGTGTATTTACCTGCATATATAGCAATCGTGTTCACACAAATATTCAGTTTGTGTGCATAAATGTAAGGTTTATACACACCACTGTTTCCATTTCCTGTGGGTACAAATGAAGGAGCTTTGAAAACATGTCCCTAAATATTAAATAGTGAAGTTCTTCTTCACATTGCTGACTTATTAATACACAGTACAAACTGTTTGACACTGGATTCTGTTCTGCTAGTGTCAGACATGGTATCGCTTTTCAGCAACATATGGCTGCCTCTGAGATTAATAAGGGGAAATTAAAGATAAGATTAGGGGCCCCCATCATTCACAGACAAGTGATCTGCCAGCTGAGCTAAAAGTATGGCTCATTGCTACAGAGGGAATCTCTTCTACATAATGTAACACTGCAGTGCTACTCTCATTCTGGCTCAATTCCATAGTAATTACAAATTAAGCAGAACTATTTCATCAGGCTGGGAAATACTTTGAGTGTAGGGTGCTGTCATTTTGTTACCTACAGAATGCCTGGCCCCCTTGACAGAGAAGACTGAGTCCCTGCCCAAAGAGAATAAAGTCTAAGTTACACCAGTAAGACAAGGAAGAGCTCTATTGGGTGGGAATGTGTGTGCATAGGAATGAACTGAATTGGTTTGGTAAACGCCAGATGTTTTCAAACACTGGGCTGGAAGAGGTTGTTGGGGAGCTGGTTTGAGTAGTTCATGTCTCCTACCATTATCTCCTTGTCTTGGCCATCGCTGTGTGTTCCTTTTATGCTTTGAAATGCCATTTTGGTAAAGCCATGTTTCCTGGAATTACATTGAAGAGCTAGAAACATTTATTTAGCTGTTGAACTGATGGAAAATTGGGGCTGTTTCCTAGAAGTTCATTAATTAACTCATGAAGTATGGCATAACCATGGATTCAAGTGAGTGTTTCAGGTGGTTGCTCCTGATAGCAAGTATTTGTGGTTAGGATATTTTACCTCAAAACCTTAGGGAAGTTTAGATCAGGAGCTGAACTTTGCAGCTACCCTCTTTCTGTAACTGGCCAAACGAAACTCTTAGTCCAAATACTCCTCAGTTTCCAATAAGTTCTGGTCTGGATCTAAACTTTGCAGCCTTGGCCCATCTTTAAATGTGAAAAAGACATTGATTTGTAATTATTATATTGATTGACTGGGCTGCTAAGTGCAGTATATAGGTAGAAAGGTCTCCATCGCTTACATTTGGGGTCTCTCATTTGTGCTTTCCAGAACTTGGAGAATGAGATTAGCAGCCGTGATGCTCTAACAAAAGTGGTGGTCAGCACTGGGCAGAAGCTGGTGAGGGGTGGGCATTCTGCCTCCCAGGAGATCATGAAACGTTTGAAGAAGCTGGAGACTTCTGTAGAAATCTTGAAGGCTGAGGCTCAAGAGAGAAGAAGGAGACTCATGCAATCATATGAGGCCCATCAATTCCTCAGTGAGGTAAGAAAGTGGGGGATGGATAGCTCAGTGGTTTGAGCATTGGCCTGCTAAACCCAGGGTTGTGAGTTCAATCCTTGAGGGGGTCACTTGGGGATCTGGAGCAAAATCAGTAGTTGGTCCTGCTAGTGAAGGCAGGGGGCTGGACTCGATGACCTTTCAAGGTCCCTTCCAGTTCTAGGAGATGGGATATCTCCATTAATTATTATTTTATATTTATTATAAAGACTCATTATATGTGCAAAAGGGGGTCAATTTTTGAATTTGCCAGGGTCCCAGTTAGATTTTAAAGCTGAAATCTAACAAATAAGGTTTGTCAATGTATAATAGAATCCAATGGGATAACCCCTTTTTATTGAGTCCAGGGAGCATTAGCTTACTAGTTTAATGCTGGGTTCTTTCCAGGTCAGCTTTTAACTTGAACAGTATTTCTCAAATCAGGACACTTGCTTATTCTTAACCAACCAACAATGTATTAATTCACCCAGAATCACATAAATATATAATCAACAGTTCACCACTCAAATGTACACACACCAGTTGTGTATATGACACACACAATACAAAAGCAATGATCACATACTAGAGCTGAGGCTCTACAGTTATATTAAAGAACAGTGCAAATTACCAACATTTCTTACTACCAACAATTCTCAATTCTTTATTACCTAACACATTTGTCACACTTCCAAGGTTTCATTTGTCTTTAAGGCACTTTGAAGAGTGTGGTTACTTCTCTTAGACTAGACTGGTCCAAAAAGGACACGTTTTGAATATTAAAAGCAATTGCTTAAAGTTATTGTTTTTAATCTCTCTTAGGCCAATTTACTTGGACTTATAAAGGTGTTAGAATATAAAATATGGTTATTTGAGGTCTCACTAGAGAGTGTAGACTCAGCAAGATAACCTATAGCTATTTCTATTGAAGAATAGAAGGGGAAATACAATCTTTGAGACGAAATCTCCCCACTTCTTCTTATCCTCTTAACCAGTGCTTAATTTATAATGAAAGAGGTGCCGAGGATCAAGCTTTTTTTTTACTTTCATAACTGATGTGTCAGGGCTATGAATTGCCAAGCCTAGAGGTGCCAACACTCAGCCCTGGCAGAAATTAAGCACTGCTCTCAACCCTGTAACAGGGGAGAGTCCTTCCACATGGCTGGTATGGGCGTCAGTCACACTTGGGATTCTGCAGCTTGTTGTGTTGGGTTCTGTCTACTCCCTGAACGCATGGCAGCCTCAATTTATACACTCTAGCATCAGGGCTCATTGGAGGGGGCCACACTCTGATTCCTATGGGACAGGTGCAAAGTGGGTCCTCAGATTTCAGCTCTTAGTTTCTCTGCTGCTTCCATTGGTCACCAGAAGATGGCACTGGTGTATAACAAATTTCCTTAATCCTTTTCTTGTCGGAGGCTTTTTAAGTTTGATTCATTTCAAGGATTGTATTTTATTATTTGCCCTACTAACAATCTGGATCCCCCTTTAAGCAATCTCTTAATATCCCAAAGTTATACCCTAGTTAATGTCTTTCAACATTTCTCCTTCCTTGTGCCAGACAATTTCTATTACTTCTAGAGTGCAACAGTTATTTACAATGAAAACCAACAATCCTTATGACCTTCTAAATTTGGAGGCCATACTCTGTGCATTCTCTGATTATACTAAGCATTTCACATTATTTAGGACTTACAATAGAGCAAGAGGCCTTTCCCACATATAGAAGGCTATAGATCTAACTCAGAAGGCAAACAAATGTGCAGATTCTAATTTGGGGTGAAAGACAGATTATTCACAGTATATTTGATTTACAAGGAAACAATGTATAGTTTATAATTTGGGGTGAAAACAATGGCTTGGATTTCTTGTGGTAACAGTTTGCCCAATTTAACCTTCGCTCTTACAGCCACATTTCTAGTTTCTTTAACTGGCAGCTTCCCCACCCATTTCTTGTCTTGACCCACTCAACATGGAAAGCAGAGTGTTTGGCAACTTGGAATATTTTAGCTCGGTTGGGAGAGAGAAAGAAATTTACACCTATGCAAATAGTGAGAGATTCTTGCCTAGGTGATTAACAATACCCTCATTTAGCCATTTAAGTATCTATAGTCGGGGAGGGGAATGCCTGACCTTGGCTGATGTGTGAGTCTTTAGACAGAGCGTCTCACATGATGTGAACCATTTTCTTATTGTCTTCATAGGTGGATCCTATTGTGGGATAAACAGAGGTGGATAGTGTTTCTAATTTTTAAGGCCTTGATGGAATCGTTACTTATTAATCATTCAAGGTATATCAGTGCCATATATGCATTACATCATGAGGCTCTTGTGCTGTCCTCATTTGTTTAAAGGATCATGTGTGGAACTGTACCTTTAAGAGGCTCTGACGAGCCATTTGCAACTGGTTGTTATGCTATGCAGAAGGCCAACCATGCTAAGCAATGCCAGTCAGGTAGAATTCAAACACTGAATGAAGCAGGCCTTTGTCAGCCTTCTTGGCTCTGAGTGATTGCTGAACACCACCATAGATCAGATGTCCAGAGTGCTAACTGGTGGTGAGAGTTCTTAGAATGGATTAAACCAGAATCCCAAACCATTCTTGTGACTTTTCATATTTGGCAAGTACTTATACAGATAGGAGGGAGATAAAAAACTGCTTCCCCAGTTACCACAATGGGGGCCAACTACATGACTCTTAAGTTTTGGGTTTAGTCTCACAATTTTCAGAATGAAAGCTACTATATTGCATTGCAAGGTCACATCTAGGTTGCTGTCCACTATCACCTTTAGGTCTCTTAGAGCATTACTGCTTTCCAGGTTTCTTTCTCATGCATGAATATCTGTGTCTCACATTTATCCCGGAATTTCCAACAGCTTTTGGAAGTGGAGTCCTGGATGGCAGACAGGGGGTTCATCCTTGAGACATCTGACTGTGGGAAGAATGAAGAAACCACCCAGGTGTTGCTTCGCAAACTGGAGGCTACCAAGCTGGACGTGGAAGGGTTCAAGCCCCGAATTGAGAAGCTTCAGGAGACTGGCACCAATCTAGTAAACAGCGATAACCCAGAGAGGTAGGAAAATGGAACCGGATTGCTGTTCCACTTCTAACAGAAACCTGCTAGAGAGGTACAAACTGAAAAGAGGAGTAGCCCGTATTAACCATTCAGTGACTCTGTCAGAAACACTGTTGTCAGGAGACATTTTAAAGCTCTTCCTTCCCACTGCAACAAAAACATACCTTTCATTTTCCTGATTTCCTGTTATTCAGCGAATACAATAGAACCACATAACAAGCAACAAAAGGTTATAGATTTTAGCCTAGTTTCTCTGGCTCCTGCCTACTCCCAGCAGTTCTCATCCAGACCTCATTTGTTTAAAGGATCTGAGCTAACCATGTCTGGGAATTAAGCAAATCAGTATTCTTTATAATTCATTACCTTTCTCTTTCCAATATGTTTTTCTGTCGCAGGGGAGGGAGGGAGGAGATGGAAAAAGGATCATTCTCTGAAATAAGATATTTTAATTTCCTGAACCTATTGGTTCTCACACTTCTAACATAATTCACCCTATTACTAGATTCTTCCTTTTTCTTGTATTTGAGCTGCTGCTTTGATAGCACTAGAGGGCAAAAGAGACATTTACAAACATAGTAGCAGAAATAGTTTTTACTGGCTAAGTACTCTACCCAATGACATGGCTGCTGGTTGTTATTCTTTACAGTTCAGCCATGCTTCTGAAACTCCAGGCTGTCCTAGCAAACTACAAGTCTCTTCTACAGAGAGCCGAGACCCAGAGGAGACACCTGCAGGAACAATACCAATTGTACCAGTTTGAGAGAGAGATCCAGTTAGTGGATGCCTGGCTTTCCAGCAGACAGACTGTGGCAGAATCAGATGACTATGGGCAGGATTTGGAAGATGTTGAGGTAAAAAGCTTCCTGTCTGGTAGAACTGGGACGGTATTAGCTTTATTGTATATATAACTGGTGGCACTGAAGCACAATACACAGACAAAAATTAAGCAAAATCAGATTGTCTCTTTTACACACATTGGGTCTAATTTTTGCCTGGTTAACCCATTTGCAGGGCTCTCTGAGGCAGCATCAACCAGAGGAGAAAGTTGGGGCAAAAGAAAGCTGTCACATCCTCTTTTCCTTTGTGGCAGAGGGCTGTAGAAGACCAGCATAGCCCAAAAGGGGGCCCAGCACTGGCTAGAAAGGGGCTGGGAACTGGGGTTCTGGTTATAAATCTGTAGCACCCTCAGCGGAAAAGCCTGAGATGGAGCATCCATACCACTAATTGCTTACCCCAGGGTTAATTTCCTTTGAAGGCACAATGGTGCCAGGCTGGTGCAGAGAGGTGTAATTTATACTTGCTTCATTGAATGTATACTTTCAACAACTATTGCTTGTGGGAAGAGGCTGAATTGTTTGCATTTCCATTCCTGTTCTTGGCTTGTTGTTCTTGGTTTTCATATCAGGCCATCAAGGAGGTAGGTGATCTTCTTTGTGTGACATAAGATGTTGATTCCTCACAGCAAGAGGTGCTTTGTTCTGGGGATGAGTGGAGGAAATCTGACTTTTAAGTGATTTACGCTCCTGGAAAGTTCTGTAGGACATGGCAGAGAAGTGATCAGTTCCCTTTGCCTCCTTCATGGTTGGTGGCATGGGTTTGTAGAAGTTCTTCATATTTGAATCTGCCTCCCCATCCTTTTTCTGCAGGTGCTGGAAAAAAAGTTTGAAGATTTTATAAAGGAGGTGAAACCTCTGGGACATACTAAGGTTTTCTCGATAAATGAATTAGCATCTCACCTGGAGAAAGAGTGCCACAGCCAGATAGGAGATATCCAGAGGAGGACCCATCAGGTCAATGACACATGGGAGAGACTATGCCAAGCCATCCAGACAAGGACAGAGGTATGATGCACACAACTAAATAAAATGCACTTTGAGCACTAAAGCTCCTGAATGTTCCTACTTCCCTTTCTGACTCATCAGGCAGGTGCCACGGCTGTTCTCGGAATGCATTTGTTGTAATAGCAGAAAGGGTGTTGCAGACAGCTCTTTTTTTGTTCAAATATTGTCTTATAGCCTTTGCTGACCTGTGCATTATCCTTGACGAAAATGGATTAGTATTTACCGGTTATGACATATAAAACATCTTTCAGATGAGACTTAAAACTGAAAACTAATCACTTGTGGTCCTTAAAATCCTTTAACACTTTTTGTAAGAAGATAAGTTTCAGGTCCAATCTCCTAGCCAATTCCAATATATTCTGTCTCCCTACGCTTCCTGCAGCTTCAGATCAACACAGATGGTAACACAAAGAACAGGGCCCAGGATTTGACCCAATGTTTGTGTTTGGTATGTGCACAAAGTAAAATATATGATGTCCTTAACTATTAATTTCCTTGTTAAACACATGGGTTTAAATAAGGTGGCAGTTAAGTACATTATTATATCTTAGCGGCTTTAGCTGTTTGTTTAAAAACAGGTTTTTGATCTTGGAATAAAGGTAAATGTGTATTATAGTATTTTTAACCATGTGCCTCTGAACAGCTCAGCAGCTCCAGTGTTACCATACTTTGCATCAGAGTGTCACTTTAGGCTCCTTAGCATCAGAGCAGAGTGGCACCTTGCATAGTGGATGATGCCGCTAGTGAACCATTTCTTTGTTCAGAATCTGAGAGCAGCCCAGCAAGTTCACCAGTATGACCACGATGTGGATGAGCTAAAGGGTTGGATGCAGGAGAAAGAGGCAGTGGTGGACATAGACGATTATGGATATGACCTGCCGGGTGTGCAGACCCTCCTCAGCCAGCATGAAGGAGTGGAGGTAAGTCGGACAGCCTTGAAACACAGGTTGAAAAACATAAATGAATAAAACCAAGAGACCTGCACCTGACTCAGTAGCATCTCAGGCTGCTCTGTTTACAGAGCTATGGAAAACGTGTCTGATCCATTACTGCAGTGTCTATGGTGCCTCATGCAAGAGGCCTTTCATCCTGCTTTTAACATCATGAAACAATATTAGTAAGAACATAAGAACGGCCAAACTGGGTCAGACCAAATGTCCATCTGGCCCAGTAACCAACAGTGGCTAATGCCTGGTTCTGCAACATCTGAAGTGTTGGGGGAGAGGGATAAAACATACAATCAAATAAACAGTATTAACGAGCATTATCAGCTGGAATATTTGTGAAGGCAACCTAGTACGAATGGGTCTTGAGGAGGGATTTGCAGGAGGAGAGCATAGTAGCGTTGCAGATTAGTTCAGGGAAGGTGTCCCATGGATAAGGCATGGCATGGAGGAAAGCACGCAGTCTGTTGTAGGAAAAGTGAACAATTGATCAGGTGTTGCAACCTCTTTTTGCTACTTCAGTGAAGCCAGTAAAAGGTTAGGGCCAAGAGCCCATCTTTAGAACAGAGGCAGGAGGAGAGGTCATCTATGTGTGCAGGAATGATATAAGAACATAAGAACAGCCAGACAGGGTCAGATCAAAGGTCCATCTAGCCCAGTATCCTGTCTTCCAACAGCGGCCAATGCCAGGTGCCCCAGAGGGAATGAACAGAACAGGTTATCATCAAGTGATCCCTCCCCTGTTGCCCATTCCCAGCTTCTAGTAAACAGAGGCTAGGAACACCATCCCTGCCCATCCTGGCTAATAGCCATTGATGGACCTATCCTCTATGACAGTGGTTCCCAAACTTGTTCCGCCGCTTGTGCAGGGAAAGGCCCTGGCAGGCTGGGCCGGTTTGTTTACCTGCCACGTCCACAGGTTCAGCCGATTGCAGCTCCCAGGAGCTGCAGTTCGCTGCTTCAGGCCAATGGGAGCTGCTGGAAGCGGCGCGGGCCAAGGGACGTACTGGCTACCGATTCCCGCAGCTCCCATTGGCCTGGAGCAGCGAACCGCGGCCACTGGGAGCCGCGATCGGCCGAACCTGCAGACGTGGCACGTAAACAAACCAGGCCGGCCCGCCAGGGGTTTTCCCTGCACAAGCGGCGAAACAAGTTTGGGAACCACTGCTCTATGAATTTATGTAGTTCTTTTTTGATCCCTGTTATAGCCTTGACCTTCACAACATCCTCTGGCAAGGAGTTCCACAGTACTACTTACTGTATTTTTCACTTCACTTAATAGGCTTTGAAACTAAATTCCAACCCAAGCTCAAATAAGTTCAAAGCCTTAGTTTGAAGTGGATGTGGAGTCTCTAGCACTGCAATACCAGTGGCTCCTGGGACTGCCAGCCCATTGCTAGAAAAGAGGCCATCGGAGCCTGATATTTTGCCGCCATTCAAAAGGCCCATGTTGAATTCTGGGCTGTGACTTCTTGCTCCCTAGGCCAGCAGGAATTGCTAGTCCTGTGGAAGTAATACTTAGCCTCACAGAGCATGGCGAGCCTAGATTTTGCTGTACCTAAATTCCTTATTTTTCAACTTAAATGGTGTGTCAGGCTCTGGATTGGGAGCAGGCAATCCCTGTGGGCTGGCAGTAGGTGTTTATGATGTTTAGGCCAGATGAGGGAGAGGTGAAAAAAGGAGTTAGAGAGCAGGAGAATTGAGATGATCTCTAAGACTCCAGCTGGGGTGCTGCTGAGGCGGGGAAGGAATATTGGGTGTGTTTTGAACATGCCAGACTTCCTCTAGGTACTTTCTCAAAACAAAAATAAAAGATTAAATTTTGGAAAGCAGAGGTTCTGTTGGGAATTGCTGCACCCTTACTTTCCTGTCTTTTTCTCTCTCCTAATCCTCACCCGATTCCTTCCCACTTCCTTCAAAGCCAGCCCCAGTGTCACTGGTCTGCATTACAGGGTAGTACCTCCTCCCCCAGTTGATGCAGCTGACTCCTCCCTGATCTCCCCCCAAATACATCATTTATATTAGAAACACAGTTTTTGCTGGCTCAGGGAGTGAGACTCCCAAGGTATCGTCTACCTTACTGCAGTGTCCTTCATGACAACTCTGACAAGCTTGTTCAATGGTGAATGTAGATGAATCCCAGAAGGTAACTGGCAGCAGGCAAAGTAATGAGCTAATTTCTCACTCTGTGGGATCAACTGGGTGGAAGGAGCCTAAAGGTCAAGAACAGTCTGAGATCTGCTTTCAGGATTATTTCCCTGCAGTGTCAATGCTGAAGCAGAACCTAATGCTCTCAATTTCGTCTTGTGATCAATCGCTTCTGTGTTCCAGAGAGACCTTGCAGCCATCGCAAAAGAGCTGGAGCGAATCCAAGGGGAGGCTCGGCGTCTCAGTCAGCTCTACCCACAGGCCAGGGAGAACATAATGGAGAGACTCACAGAGGTGGATGAATGCTGGGAGAAACTGAACAAGAAGTCTGTGGAGAGGAAGGAGAGGCTGAGCCAGGCAGAACAGGTCCAGGTCTACTTCAACGACTGCAGGGAGCTGATGTATGTGTTGGGCCTTTTGTCTGGCAATGGGGCCTTATTTTTGTTTTCCTCAATGCAGTCTTCTAAATTAGACACTTGGCATAGGCCATCCCTGCCCCCATCTCTCTGCAGCTTGCTTACAGCTCCCTTTAAATGATAACGCAAAGCATCTTCTCAGCTGCAGTGGCCAGAGTTGACCCCACTGTAGAGAAGAACAGATACTTTGGTTCAAACTAATAGGGTTGTTTCTGGAGCCTGTCACATACTGGATGTGGGACCATACCACTCTATTTCAGCACAGTGTTACAGACCCGCCAAATTTTGGACAATTTAAATAATACCTCTAGTGTCTTGGAAAATCAAGCACTTTGGGTAGTTCAGTACTTTGGGGTTTGGTTTCCAAACATTGCTGATTCTACATGAGGGCATAGTCCTTTCCTCACATCTGAATACTCCAATCCCTGTGCAGCTGTACAGACACCATTGCTCCCATGTGTCAGCAGGGCCGGCTCTAGCGTTTTTGCCGCCCCAAGCAGCAAAAATAAATAAATAAATAAATAAATAAAAAGCTGCAGTCGCAAGCGGCGGCAGCTCTACTGCTGCTTCATTCTACGGCAGGTCCTTCGCTCCAAGACGGAGTGACGGCCCCGCAGCCGGACGTGCCGCCCCCTCTTCATTGGCCTGCTTGCTACGCTGGTGCCTGGAGCCGGCCCTGTGTGTAAGAGTCAGCACAACCATTTCACAGGCAATCCTAGCACAGCTATTTCAGGCATGTACAAAAGTTGAAGTATTTTGTGTGGGAGCAGGGAGAGAGATAATATTGCTTGCATGTGCCTGTTGCTGTTTCCCTTCTGCATAAATAAAAGATCTGTGTGGGTACCAGAATTTCTATTTTGCAGGAAATTCCATTATTTTGAAACTGGGTTTTGTTCCTAATCTTAACAAAACATTGAATTTTGAAATTTCCCATGAACTGACAACAATTCTGTTTTAGGTCACTGGCAACATTTCTTTCAGATTAAATCAAAACATTCCATTTTAATTTCAACTGTTTTAAATTTTTTATATCATAAAATAAATTTCAAAGTCAAAACACTCCATAGTGATTTTTTTTCCAACATCTACACGTTATAAATATATAGAGATATATACCTATCTCATAGAGCTGGAAGAGACCCTGAAAGGTCATCTAGTCCAGCTGCCTGTCTTTACTAGCAGGACCAAGTACTGATTTTTGCCCCAGATCCCTAAGTGGCCCCCTCAAGGATTGAGCTCACAACGCTGGGTTTAGCAGGCCAATGCTCAAACTACTGAGCTATCTCTCCCTCCCTCACTCCCCATTCCTGTAGAATGTTTCTATTTCAGTGAAACGGCATTTTCCATGAAAAAATGTTTCATCAGAAAATGTTTGA
The DNA here is from genome assembly GCF_013100865.1 of Trachemys scripta elegans. Taxonomy (NCBI): domain Eukaryota; kingdom Metazoa; phylum Chordata; order Testudines; family Emydidae; genus Trachemys; species Trachemys scripta. The sequence goes on along the minus strand of NC_048301.1, from coordinate 61,875,554 downwards.
CCAATTCTATTAAGTATTATGAGCATTGTCCCAGGAATACAAATGTGCTCTTGTTTTAGGAATATTGTCTGTCAGAGTGTGTAGGTGGGGATAGCCTACGGTGAGGTGGTTCCTCAGCTGCTGTAAATCAGCTCCATTGAAGTCAATGGAGCTACCTTGTTTTATACCAGTTGAGGCTGTGGCCTTGTAGGTACATGCTTTTGCCTAACTTTGTGAGTGAATATGATTTCATGTATGTGTGCCCTGTATGTGTGTTAAGTATTCTTGTGCATGACAGAATGTGAAACTTTAAGTATGCATATAAATGCCCAGTGCATAAAAGCACCATGAATATATACAGGAGATATTCTTCAATGCATGTGGTTTCATGATTCCCTTCTCTAACTATCTGAATGTGTATCATGTTTGTCCCATAAGTATAATATAATTATTGATGGGGTAAGGGTATGTCTGAGTGTATGTTTATGCACTGGAATGTGTCCCTTGAGTGTGTAAATGTGCATATGGATGTGGATATCTACCAGAGTGTGTGCATGTGTGTGTCCCTTGTATGTAAATAAGGGCTTGTAAATCTGTGGATGTATAAGCTTGTGGGTGTGTCTGAGTGTTTGTGAATCATTCCATTTTTATCCTCAGCAGCTTTCAGTGTTGACTGACGCCTTTTGATTCCTTTCCGTAGAGTTTGGGCCAATGAGATGCATGCACTGGTGATATCTGAGGAACTAGCAAGCGATGTTCTTGGTGCTGAGCTGCTAATCAAGCACCATGAAGAGTATAAGCGTGAAACAGAGAAGCAGTGGCTAAAATATGAAGATATGCAGCGGGCAGGGAACAACCTGGTGAAAAACGGACACTTCATGTCCATGGAGGTATGCTGATGGCGGGTTAAACATTTTAAAAAATCAGAGTCAGGTAAGGAAACAAACTTAGTGGGCAAACACCTTAATTACAATATTATGAAAGTCTGAGTGAAGCATCGCTGCCAGAAATACTACCGTCTATAACGGACATTTCGTAAGTGTTCAGGAGGGAACTAGACTTCAGCGCCCCCAGAGAGTTCTTTCAGGGGTTTTCACATAAATCTGTCCTTCAAAACAGAGACGCTAGATGGAAAAAACAGGTTTTTTTATATTAAATATGAAGACAAATTTTGCATAGAGACCTGAATAAGTGGAACGCCATTTAGAGTTGTTCCTATCTCCTTCAAAATTGACTCTGAAACTAACCTGTAAAATTACAACAATACCTAGATTGAAATATTGCTGGTGGTTGTTTATGCTGTGCTGTAGGCCTACGTCACACTATACAGTGGGGAATATGTGCCACAGAAATACCATTGTTAAATCTTATTGTCTAAATGCACAAGAAATAGGATAAATAGAATGCAATACAATATAGAACAAATACAGAGTGGGGTAATGTCTTTGCACACTTCAGAAAACGTGTGATTCTTCAGGAGTTTTACAAAGGAGAAAAGGGCGAGAAGTAACTTTGAAAAACTCTAAGATCCTGTTATCTAAGTAACTTCAGAATTTGACCATTACAATGACACCAGGTTTGGCTTGAGATTGTAATTGGATCTGGAGATCATGAAGTTAAAAGTCTTTGGAATTTGTGAAAGATCCCATTTCTGTTGCAAACTTTGCTGCAGAGAGGACTAGACAGTTTTCCATTGGTATTAAAAGATAAATCAGTGTTGTCATGCCATGGTCAGATGAATTTGTCTTGTTGTGTGGGTACCCATTAGTTCAGTATTATAAGTTACAAACTGCAACATCTGAGTTAAGTGTAGCCCTGGAAGAACATATAGCAAAGTACTGGTCCTGCCTACACGGAATATGCATACAGATATAGAATATAGTACGAGGCTAAATTAATTCAGGCAGGCAAAAGGCAGACTCAAACTTCCTTTCTAAGTTAGGTTGGGATCACAAAGTTCTCTGGAGGCCATGTACGGGTCACATGATCAAATTACAAGGCAGATAGCTGTCAAATGAAAGTCTAAGTGGATCTTTTATCTCCCTATATTGTAAATGTTGTTTTCCTAGATTGAGGAAAAACTGTCAGAGCTGTCAGAACTGATGAAGAAGGTGAAGGAGAGCTGGGATTTGAGGAAGGAGCTGTATGAGGAAAACTGGGAGATCCAATTACTAAGGCGAGAGCTGGATCAAGCAGAGGCATGGCTGGCTGCCAAGGAGGGCTTTCTCTCAGATCCTAGCTATGGGGTGAGTAAGGACAGTATAACACTATTAAAATGCACCATCTCAAGTAACCCGACCCCTGAGAGATTCTGTTTTACGTTAATCACAGTCAAAACATTGATGGCTGAGTAATGCAGCTTTGGGATTCTCAAAAGGTAGGTACTATGTCCTTTTAAAGGGTTTAGCCTGGGGCAGGAAAAGTAACTAATGGGGTAGTGACCTGCTGTGGCAAAAGATTGGGGAGAATTTCTACCCATTCCTTAGCCTAGTCAGGGATCTGGAAGAAGGTTCTTACCCCTTCATATGAGGGAGAGAGCCTGATTTGAAGAGAAGGGGTGATTTGGCCTCTCTTGGGGGGGTGGGGAGATTTGTGTACATGGCTTTTCCAGCTTGCCCTAGAAATCCTTGTTCTTGCACCAACTTCAACAGCTTTTTTCTGTTTGATGACCATATTATGGTGGCTGAGCGGGTGGCCACACACTTGGCTATGGAGGCCCAATGCAGGGGCAACAGAGGATCAGTTGTGAGATCCCTGCAGTGATCATTGGCAGGGGGAAAGACAGGAGTAAACCATGTGTCTGGCATAAACTTGAATCCAGGCATTTAACCTGTGTGCCATTGGTTATACTGTAGCAGCCAGGATACCACATGGAAATCACGATACCTTATGCAAGCCATGCTGGTGGTGATATTGCAGGGCCTTTATTCCACAGCAGAGAGGAGAAGGAGGGCGAGAAATTTCACATGAATCGCAACATTTTTAAATAATTAAAAAAAAATAATAATTAAAAAGTGACTCTTATAGAGGATCATCTCACTGTGAAAGATACTGCATTCTCGTAATGGCTGTACTGGTGGGTTCCAGTAAGGGTGCTGGTGGCTGACAAAGCCAGCAGCTGGGGAGAAAGAAGTCTTGTCAACTGAGCCTTTATTTTCATGTGCCACATTCAGCCCATGGACCACTTGTTTTAGAAGTGTAGGCTGAGATTTTGAAAGCCAGCTAGAGGATTTAGACGCAAATTCCCATTAATTTTAAAGGGAGTTATGTGGCTAAATGTACTCATTTGTTTTGAAAATCTCAGTCGTAGTCTTTTCAGGAACAGTTATTTTTGTCTCACTGGATTCCTGTATCTATTGTTGATTTTTTTCCACTCAGGATTCAGTGTCTGATGTAGAGGAACTGCTGAAGAAACACCGGGACTTTGAGACGATGCTTGCAGCCCAAGAGGAGAAGTTTGTACAGCTGAACAGGAAAACAAAGGTGAGGGGGAAGAAGGCTGATGGATTAGTACGTGAGACAGGGGTTTGTCATGGGGTGAGATGGCCTTTTTAGGAGGTTGGGGCTCTGCTGCTCCTGTGCTAAACTCAGCTCGCCTCCTGACGTGGTAAAGGATCAGGGGACTAAGAGGAGACCTGCTGGGAAAATAAGAGCAGACTCTAATTCAGAGAAGACTAGGTTGACTGAGGAAAACTCCAGGGAGAGCAGACCTGGGAGCTGGTGCTCTGCCGAGAGCAGGAGGGCAACAAGGAAGGCTGTGAGCATAGGAAGAGGCCTTGGGAACAAGATGACAATACAGTTTGGACTACAGATGCCCAAGCTGTTTAGAGTTCCCAGGGCTGGGAATCCATAGTAGAAGGTTGGGCCCTGTGCTGTCAGATACATTTTTATAAAGGCCAATACCATTTTTATAAAGGCCAATAGAAAATGCTTCTGAAGGTAATCCTAACTTCAATTTACATGTGCACTCATAGATTGTCATATATGTAACCTTTGTGTCTTGCAGAGGGAAATGAAGATACTGAAGCAGATTTATGCTGAGGAAAATGGGCAAAAGGAGAGAGGGAAAATCATTAGGGTCCCATCTCTGAGAAGGAAGCCCTCAGACAGAAGGATCCCACCCTCAAGACTGATAGAGATAAAGAGAACCAGACCGTTGGCATCTCTATCCTCCTCACCCAGCCTCGCCTTGAGGGGTCCCCTTGAAACTGTTGTCTCTCCAGTCCAAAAGTCCACCGAGGCATTCCAGCAATTTGGGTCTGGGGAAAATCCAGAGATGTTGCCCAGCACCAATGGAGAAACGAAAGCTGTGAAGAGGCTCAGTGAGATTAACGCTCAACCTACGCCAAAACTGATGGGCCTGCAAGTCACGTCCTTGGGAAGCCACATCTCTCCTCCCAGTCCAGTAAACAGACAAAGTGCCACCAGTTTGTCAGAACCATATTCCAAGGACCTCTTATCACCCTCTGAGAAAAACCTTAGCAGTTTCCCCGTCTCTAACGTGGAAATAAAAGTTGTGAAGACTTCACCTAGGTCTAGCCAAAGTTCATTAGATGTTTCTCCACATTCACCACAGTCCAGTTCCTCTCTTGAGAGGTCAGAAAATGACCTTTTGGTAAGTTCATCTACATTCACAGAACCTCTACAGCCACCCTATTGAAGCAATACCCAGATCTATATCTTACTAGCCAACATAAGGAGTGTGAGAAAACTACAAAGATTGACCATATACATATATATCCCTAGTGGACCCAAACAGCAAGAAACACTTAATGTGCCTTTACTATATACTTTCTAAATTATCCAGAAAGATAGTGATATGAAGCAGTTGTATGCCTGCAGTCTATGGAATCTTTTTAAATGCCTCATTTCTATAGACATTACTGCTACCTGATATGGCAATGAGTGCTATTCTCTCTCTCTCACTACGGGGAGTATGTTGCTCACAAAAACGTCTTTCCCCGAAGCCAAGAAGCATCTATTCTGACTTATATTTTCTTTATACATTCTTGGCATGATAGCTAATCTCCATGGTGAGACTGTTAGGTTAAATCTTGTCCAGCAATATTTTAATTGAATTTATGTCCCAGAAAATATATCTTGTCATATATCACTCTTCACTTTAATGAATAACAAATAGCATTCAAAATAGACCAACTTAATTGAAAAATGCAAATATTAATGAATAGGACCAGATTTTTGGCTGTTGAAAACACGTTTGCGCAGTTGCATCCATTAAACCTCTCATTTGCTTGTGCAAATAGTGAGTGCCAAACTAGATAATCTTATGCCTGCAGTAATTTATATTTTGCATGTAGCTACCTGATTCGACTGCACACAGGTGGGTTTTTTGTGTAAGACTGAAGGAGACTGATACACAAAAAGACTATTGATTTAATTATGCAGTCAGCTAGAACAAGTTTGAACAGTAAAGGTTTTATGTCCTATAGGGTGATCAGACAGCAAGTATGAAAAATCGGGACGGGGGTGGGGGACAAGGGCACCTATATAAGACACAGCCCCAAATATTAGGACTGTCCCTATAAAATCAGGACATCTGGTCACCCTAATGTCCTAATACATTAAAAAATACATTAAAGAACTTTACTAAGGTCTCAAACTAAGCATCCAGACGTTAATAAATGCTAGAATTAGAGCTGACTGGAAAATAGAATTTCCTTCCTTTGAGAAATTCTGAGATTTCTCAATCTTATTTCATCCCAGAATGATAAAGTTGAAATGAGTCATTTCAATAACTTTCCATAGAAATTTTTGACAAAATCAATGGACTCCTGCAATGTTTCAATTTTGTCTAATCAACATTTTCCAGGGGAAACCTGATTCATTGGAAATTTTTCAATTAGTTCTAGATCAGATAAAGGTTGTCTGTGCAACCTTAATCTGGCTTCTTTGTGCATATGCATTATTATTAGGCTTTGCAGAATCTGAGGGTTTTTTAAATAATTTAGATGGATAATATTGATGCTTATTTTTAAGCATTTGTTTTAGATTTTTATTCATATAAATTTTCAGTGGGAAGAAATTATGTGGGGGGGGTTAGACAATGGGGGGTGAGACAATAATTGTTTAATGACAGTAGACATTGAGATTCAAAAAGTTAAAGCTTTATAACTATTAAAATACAAATTGTCCACATCATATGTCAAAACATACAAAGTAAATATCCTTAGAACGAACTCTAGTAAGTTCTTAAGCATCATTTTTCTTACTTTGCCTATCTGTAAATTTTGATTATCAATAGAATTTTTTTTTTTTTTTTTTTTTTGGTTTGTGTGTGTATGGTGAAATCGACATTTACTGATAAAAATCCAGTCCTTTCAAGCCTAATTATGATAGTCTTTTTGATACAGCCCTAGTTTCTCTACCTGCCCCCTCCTCCCTTGGCTCCTTGTCCCAGTCTTTCCACTTGTGCCACCTTCTTCAACTTCTTCTCTAACTCCCAGTCTTTTTTTAAAATGAGCAAAACAATATATTTTTCATGTACCCCATTTTGAGAATTGCTGAACCAGTTTTACTGACATTTTTTCCAAAAGCTTCAGCCTCAGGCAGCCACCCAGAATCAAAAATTTCAGCCTGAATGATTAAAGTTTGGCAAAGTTATGAGCACATTAAAGCAGGTTAATATTATGAAAAATGTTGGGGAACCTGAACTGTAGGTGTTGCTACCTGTATCACCTAGAATATACTGGTTGTTTTTTTCTCTATTCTCAATCTCTGTGCAATTCAGCACCCTTTTCTGAATGCTAAATGATGATGTTATAACACAAATTACCATATAACAATCAAACAAAGGATTATTTTTTGCAACAGCAGTAAAAAAAGCTAGTAGAATATTGGCTTGATTTGTTTTAAGAGAGTTATAGCATGTAAATCAGTAAGCAGCTGCATAATAGAATCATAGAATCATAGAATATCAGGGTTGGAAGGGACCTCAGGAGGTCATCTAGTCCAACCCCCTGCTCAAAGCAGGACCAATTCCCAACTAAATAGTCATGGAAACACTGAGATTACATTTGGAATACAGTATCCTGGTTTTGTTACCTCATTGGAATGCAGAAATGTAACAATAGAAGGCAGAGAGTACAAAATAAGGCAGCAGGGATGATAAATAGAATGGAGGGACTCATGTATGAGAGGATATATTGACAAAACAGATTATTTAGAGAAGTACGTTAACTAGTTAAAGTTTATTATAAAATTACACTGATGATCTACAATAACTGGTCAGACCAGTACGAGCGGATATAGGTATACATTAAGAGGGACCATATGAGGATTTTTAAGGATCTCTTAATGGTATTTTATTGGTGAATAAGCGGAATGGTAGAGTTAATGACATTGATCCCCAGACATGCCAGAACAGTATAATAAATTGTTATCGAAATATATTAAAATAATGTATTGCATATGTATTATAAAATACTATGGTTGTTTAATTTTTAAATAATAATTTTAATTATAGTAGTGCAAACTAGCATCCAAAACCATAAAACAGTTATTTTTCTCCAGGAGTCTCTTCTACCACACAGTGCCAGAGTCAGATCCCCGGGCAGACCTTCGGGCAGGATCTAGATGACAGCAACCAAAGTAAAATATTTTGTGAAGGATTCAGATTCACTTCTAAGCATTGCATAAAAACATACCTGCTAAGATATTTTCATATAGTCACATTATATTACACCACAAAATGCAGTATCACTCCAAGTAAGCTGACCTTTGGTACACTATGGTGAAACTAATCATATGAGTAGATTGTCCAGTGTAGGTCTGAACATCTTCATTCAGGCACTAAATTAGATTTCTGTATGTGATCTACAGAGGGCTTCCAGGAGCATAGAAAAGACAAAGGCTAAAGGGAAAACAATGGCCTGTTTGGGATATATCTCACAATTGCTTCTGAAGTTTTGAAAAGACTTCTTCAAAGTGAAACTGTAATGTCCTTGTGTGTTTCAGGTTTCTGTAAATCACCAGAACATGGAGGGGTTACTAGAAAAAAGGGACCAGCTTCTTCCAGGACGTAAGCAGGTAGAATTAAATGCATTCACTTCATGTTCAGCCACCATTCCTTACATTATGACCAAATAGCTACAGAACCTGACTGGGAGGTGGGGGACGGGTGGTGAACCTTCACTGGGAAGGCTCTCAGAACCGAGGTCTTGATACAGTTCCCACAGAAGCCAGTGAAAGGACTCCCTTGACTTCAGTGGGTGTTAGATGAGGCCTAGAATGAACAAGATGTCTGAATTCACTTATCTGAGGGATGTTCCAGCTCAGGCTTAGTTCCCATTGATGAGGCACTTACTGGAACCTGGGACTAAATGAACATGTAGACTAAAATCCCCTTCAAAAAGAGTGAAGCCTTGATGGCAGAGAGAGCCTCTAATTTAATTAGCTTGGATATTAATTTCTGCTCATATTAGAAGAGGTGTTTCTTCCAGTTGATGGTTGGGTAGTAAATTGGTGAGATAGTTTCAGCATGGCCAAGGCTGAATGAAATTAAAGCTCGAATTCCCCTCTTACCCTAAAATATAAGTCCATTTCCAGGGCAAGGCTTGCATCAGTGAAGTAGTGGTGGTATATTTACCACAGCTGGGAAATTTCTGTGCAGGTTTTCTCAGTCACTATCTACCAGTACATAGATTTTTGTTAACAGAGTCTTTGTGGGCCTTGGACATAGACAGGACTCTTAGACTGTTTGTTCCCTGGGAATAATTCTTTATCTGAAACTTTTAACCGGACCTAAGCAAATCCACACTGGTCTTTATTTCCTATGCAAAATAGAATCTACTGTCACCCTGTTAAGGATACACAAGTGAAACCCCAAGTTACATTAACTGTTAGTGAATTCTCATCTCACCCACCCACCCACAAAAAAAGAAATAGAATAAATTCATAACATAAATTCTCCTCACATCTTCCTTAACAATTCCCCCTTCCTCTCTCATTCACCAGACAACTCTTGGCACAATAAAATAATATCATCTTACATTTAGACAGCACCTTCCATCCAGAAGGATCCCATAACACTTCACAAATGTGTCGCCGGTTGCAGACATACAACCACCTTCTGGGGTGGAAAGTAGCAGCTGCTTTTAAAACAGTGCCCAGTAAGTGGGGAAGAATTCGATATCCACACTACATTGAAACTTTAGGCAGATTATAATGGCCAAAATTGGAATATGGATAGCGCACTAGAGCCAACTCCAATTAGATCAAATGAAATGGTGTCTTCAACAAGCAGAAATAAAATGCTGGGTTTATATCCTTCCTAAAAGATAGAAGGAACCAACTGTTTAGTGCCTGCTTCCACCAGGCTGTGTCATTAGTTCAGCACTGACTTATGTGGCTCCACTGATGGAATCACTAAAACCAATCCCTACAGTGCATTGGGTTTCCTTAGAAATAGCCTAGGCTGACCATTCTTGGCTCGTGAGAGCTGATGAGGTCCCAGCCCCAAGTTGCATGGCTAGAAACCGCATATAGAAATGGATGTCATTGATGTAACTATAGATACCATTGTGATTACATTTTATTATCCTCTTTATTCATGTAGCCACAGTCAAGGACTTGGAACTCCTATTATGTAAAACTCAACAAACAAAAACTTGACTTCTACAATGATGAAACGGAAGCGTCCAAGGTAATTTGTTTCTTGAATCTGTCAGGTAATCTCCAAAGGTGGTTTAAGATTTGTTCCCTGTTTTTCCATTCTAATCTCCCAATTTCTTTAAAAAGAAAACATAGGATTAGAAGGGGATTAATTTCTTTCATGCATCAGTTGGTCGAAATTTAGTCTGATTGGTGCAGCTTCCAGCTATAAGGTTGAGAAAAGGGCTTTTGAGATTTATTGAACATTCTCTTGTTTGATTAATGCCTTCAAGACACAATGAAGTACCAGTTCTTCAAACTGTATGAAGGATGGATCTTGTATAGTTCTTCCTACCAGGGGATCTAGTGACAGTGTTACGAATAATATGAATGATGGTATCAGTGTGTGCTCACAGTGTGTGGATGAGATTGAATCCTAAAAGGAAGGGCAATTAGGACATTCATTGTAATCTCTTCCTCCTTCAGACCGTAACCACAATCCCATCAATCAGTGTTGCTGGTGCCAAGTGTGAGAGGCTGACTGACTATGCCAGGAAAGAGAACACCTTTCATTTACGGTAAATCATACGCATAGACCTGCTAGCAAAACAGGTCTGGCTGCTCTGCAATGTTGCAACTACTCGCAGCCATACTCATCCAAGCCTATCTCAGAAAACGTTGTGGTATGGCAAAGCTGAAGAGTGCTGTCTGTGCAGGAATTTGCAGATACTGCAGTTCCTGCCTTTCTCAATAGGACAATAATGTAGACATTTAGACTAATTTGAATGCCCTTCTTCCTATCCCTGCTGTTTACAGGTTGAGTGATGGGGCAGAATACTACTTTGCAGCACCTTCTCAGAAGTTGATGGATGAATGGATACAAGCACTTAGGAGTACTATAGGTAGATCATCATTCATTTTTAAGGGGTAATTGTTTAGTTTAGTGATGATGACAGGAGGGGTGAGGAAATAAAGGATGTTGAAATCACAAGCTGTCCCTTGTGTGGTGCTCTTCCTTTAAACGTGTTTGAGTGTCTCATCTGTGGGGAGCCTAGTTTTCTGTGATTAAAAAAAAAAGTCTGTGACTTAAAAAAACCCCATAAGAGTCCGTGTTTTTCCACAATTAAAATGAAACACTGAACTTCCCGAGCCACAATATATATAGGTATCAGTTGAACACAATGTTTTATTGACATATTTCCAATTTTTAAGCAAGTTCAAAGCCTACCAGTGCCATCAATCATTATTACAAAGTAAAATTAACAGAATGATCCAGTCACAGTGCATTGTTTCTTTACTGTTGTCGATGGCCATGCTGTTTCAGCCTCTTGTTTTCATTTCTTTGCATTCAGTTTAAGTTTAATGCTTTCCATGTATTCTACAATTGTTTGCTTTTGAATGTACTCTACGGCCTTGCTGCATACAGTACAGAACAGCACATTACCAGCAACATGAAATTTGTCCTTGCCAAGTGTCACGGTCTTTAGCAGTGATTTTTACAATTTTTGGCATCTTTTCATAACTTTAATTACTCATGTCTGGAGGCTGACATGTAATCTAAGATGCATTAAAACATGAACCCTGCTATGCCGGTGAGTAACTAACCTCTGTATGCTGGAAGCAGTTGATTGGGGTATGTTTAGCTATACAAATTTAAAGTGCATTCAAAAATCAACCACAAGAGTGTGAGGTTGCATGCATTGAATAAGTGACACTGGTACTTTCAGTAAAATGTAGTTAATATATGTTTTTATTTTTTCACAAAATATAAAAACTAAAGATTCTCTGTAAAAATGTAAATTCCGTGGGTTTTTTGCATTTTTTCCATGGCAAAGGTTTCTAGGATCCCTGCTCATGTGTGTGTTACCCATAGAGAACAGTACACACCGAGGCACTTGATAGCTGACGTGACGGGTACGTCTACACTGCAATAGGACACCCGTGTCTGTCCCGTGCCAGCTGACTTGGGCTCATGGGGCTCGGGCTAAGGGGCTGTTTAATTGTGGTGTAGACATTCTGGCTCAGGCTGCAGCCTGAGCTCTGGGACCCTCCCACCTCTCAGGGTCCAAGGCTGCAGCCTGAGCCTGATCACCTGCATTGCGATTAAATAGCCCCTTAGCCCAAGCCCTGCGAGCCTGAGTCAGCTGGCACAGGCCAGCCATGGGTTTTTAATTGCAATGTAGACATACCCTTGGGCACCTCACAGTATAGTGTCCCCAGAGTGACATAGAAAGCAGCCTCTTGGTTGTAGTGCGGCTTGAGTCAAGATACTGGCTGGGGAGAAATGCGCAATGGCTTCTTGCATTTTTTCCAGCCTTCATGTAGACAGGGCCCTTGGCTCTTGGTTGCTCCCTTGTGCATCCAATCCTTATTCTGAAAACCTCAGTAAGCAGTGATGGCTTCTGTGGCATAATGAAAAAGGACAGGAATGCAGTGATACCGGCAGCTCAAAGAAGTATGCAGTGGATATAGGAATGACTGACTCTGCTTCTGTCTCTGATTCAAACATGTTTCCTGTATTTTCTTTGACCCTGCAGGCCACAGTAACAGTCATGGTTCTAAGCTGATGGCACAACCAGTCGCTCTAAATACAGAGAGTCCTCAGACCAGACCTTGGAACGTCCCAGGTGGAGGGCCCGCTGAAAGACAAACCAGCAGAGGCTTCCTACCCAGGTGGGAACTGTATACTGCTGAGCTGGTCTGATTTCATTCTTGCTAGTAGCTAGGCAGTGCTCGAATACAGGATGATGCCAGATAGACAGGCTTGGTATTAAAAAGACCAGCTCAGTTTTCAGTATTTCAGCAGCACACAGCCCCAGGACTATATTATGCAGTAACTTCTCTGATTCAGTCCATTTTGACAGTTACGACATGCTAAATGCAATTTTCCAATAGGGGTCCTTAACAAGGTCATCCAAATCCTCCCCTTGGGTGATGAACTAAAACTAGACACACAATGGCCTCTTTACATATTCAAGTGTAAATCTGAGAAAGGTAGCATTTGAACATATTGTTTGTGTCTCTGTGGTAGAAAATCTGTAAATCCATTTCTGCTGCAAATGGAGTGTGCAGAAATCCTACAAGTTATGACGTGAAAACAGCCCCTGTTGTCTAGTCTATTGTACTGGCAGGATCCAGGCGTCTAAACTTCATGAGCTGTGTGAGCCATAGACCTGTGCAAACCCATAGGCTCCTGGAATGCTATAGCACACACGGTATCGTGGAAACCAAAAAGACCAGTTTGATTGTCCCAGCCGACTCCTTGTGTTTTGCAGGAGAACTCACCACCTCATGCCTGTTAATGTGATTAGAACTGCAACGTTATAATTGCTAGAGATTTCACGGAGTTTACCAGAGAATTGCAGAGAGTGTCCTTACCATCACGAGAGTAACTCAACAAATATTTAGGAATTTATTCTTGCAAATCCCCCATGGGGTAAGGTAGAATTATTCTCCTCATTTTGACTAGTGAGGCACAGAGAGATTTGACTTACCCTAGGTCACACAGGAAGTCTACTGCAGAGCTAGGAAATGAATGCAGGTCTCCTGAATCCCGTCCAGTGCCTGAAGCACAAGACCATCCTTCTTCTCTGTATAGATTGTCAATGAGTACCAGCTGTGATTGCTGTACAAACACAGATTTACTCCTGTTGTTCCCACTCAGATAAATGGGAAACTGACTGTTTGACCAAAAGACGTAACACAAACCTAGTGACTAGTATCAGACTTGCAAAATTGTCAAGAATATTTCCAGCCCAGTCACAAAATCTGTTTACCCCCGTTATTCCATTGTGATGAACAATGATAAAATAATTACTGATGTGACGGGTTGGATCACAGAAACCCCCTTGGGAGCTGCCACCCGATGTGCAAAGACTACCCCTGCTTCTGTTTTCCCTGCCAGCTCAGGACTCCAGCACCCTGTCTTGCTGAGCCAGACACTCCCGTCTGGCTCCAGACACAGACCCAGAGTCTGAATCACTTGTCCCAACGCTGCAAGTTTACCTGAAAACAGCTCGCAGTAGCGTGCTTGTCTTTAGCACTCAGATGCCCCACTCCCAATGGGGTCTAAACCCAGATAAATCCGTTTTACCCTGCATAAAGTTTAAAGTTTATGCAGGGCAAACTTATAAATTGTTCGCCCTCTATAACACTGATAGAGAGATATGCACAGTTGTTTGCTCCCCCAGGTATTAATACATACTCTGAGTAAATTACTAAATAAAAAGCGATTTTATTAAATACAGACAGTAGGATTTAAGTGGTTCAAGGTAGTAACAGACAGAACAAAGTAAGTCACCAAGCAAAATAAAATAAAATGCGCAAATCTATGCCTAATCAAACTAAATACAGATAATCTCACCCTCAGAGATGTTTCAGTAAGTTTTTCTCAGACTGGACGCCTTCCAGGCCTGGGCACAATTCTTTCCCCTGGTACAGCTCTTGTTGCAGCTCAGGTGGTAGCTAGGGGATTCTTCATGATGGCTTCTCCCCCTCTCTCTTCTCTTCCCCCCTTTATATATCTTTTGCATAAGGCGGGAACTCTTTGTCTCTCTGGGTTTCCACCCCCCCTCACTGGAAAAGCACCAGGTTAAAGATGGATTCCAGTTCAGGTGACATGATCACATGTCACTGCAAGACTTCATTACTCACTTGCCAGCACACACATATACAGGAAGACTCACAGGTAAATACAGCCATCTGCAGACAATGGGAGTCATCAAGATTCCAAACCATCATTAATGGTCCACACTTTACACAATTACAATAGGCCCTCAGAGTTACATTTTATATTTCTAGTTTTAGATACAAGAGTGGTACATTTATACAAATCAGATGATCATACTCAGTAGATTATAAGCTTTGTAATGATACCTTACAAGAGACCTTTTGCATGAGGCATATCCCAGTTACTTACATTCACTTATTACCGTATTTTCTCTAAAACTATCTCAGTTACATTATATTGACTTATTATCAAGTTTTTATAAAACCATATAGACTGCACAACGTCACAACTGATATTTTATTTGTCCTTCAAATGAAGTAATTCACCAGAGGTGAGTGGGTAGGTGCATTTTGCAAAGTTACTCCTATTCTATATTGCAGATTGGTTATATTAATGCACATATGTATATACAACACATCTCTTCTGTCCGGTGGTTATTTTGCTTTTGAAATGGTTGCATGACTGAATTGTTCCTGAATACTTACTTTTACTTACTGATTTAATTCATGTCTGAAATGTCACTGAGTTTCTGTGGTGCTATTTGTTGACAGGAGAACTCCTTCCTTCAAACTCAGGCAAGAGAAAGAATCTGCAAACATTCCCAGGGAATCTGAGGGAGACACACATGGGATTATGAGGACACCAAGCTCCACCTCTGTCCAGAACCCTGCAGACATGGGTAATAAGAAACTCTGCCTTGATCTGTGTGAGAAGCACAGTACTGAGATTGAGAAATCATGTTTCAAAATGTAGAAAGAGGAAAATGCTGTATCACCCAATATACGCCACACCCTTCCCTGCTATGTCTTAATCCCTCTGCTTTTTCACTTCCTCTGGAAATTTACTGATACATTTTGACTTAGTGACTTTCCCCAAGAGCTTATTTTAGTTGATCATTATACTTCACGTGCCGTAGATCTGCCTGTCTTCTGGTTTCACTCCTACAGTAGTTTTCTCTTTATTGGGATTATGAAATACAGGGTGCTTGTTCTCAGGCTCTCTCTCAGTCTCTCATGATATATCTGTATCTATATATAGATTAAACACACATAAATCTATGTCAAAAGAAGGTGAGGCTTTCAGTGTCCAGTACTCAAAAATTAGGAAATGCCAGAATTCAGGTTTCATGTGCAACCTTAATTCAGCTGTCTGGTGCGTATGCGTCATGACAACCTTTAATTACATGATGACATACTATTTTTTCCACAGGACCCCTGCTTCATTCAGTGGACAGTGCTCATGTTTGACCATAGTGGCTCCGTGCCTCAGTTTCCCATCTGTAAAAACAGGAATGATAATCCCTCACCTCCGAGGGCTGTTGTGAAAATAAATTCATTCATGTTTGTTTCTGGTAACGTTAATGTTTACGAGGCACTCAGATACTGTAGTGATGAGCCTCACAGAAAAGCCTATATGAAAAGTGATGGTTCTGTGTCCAGAGCTGGGTTTGAATAGGGTGCAGTATATAAGACCTGATGGCACACACTGAACAAAGAGGGGAAAACAAAGTATCAAATAGGTGTTCATTATCTGAGCGCTGTCCATCCTGGGCACCAAATGAGGCAGAGGTCCAGTGGGAAAAAAAAGATGTGATTATGTAATTAAATAGTGTATCATAATGCGTACACATCGGGGGTCAAATTGAGGTTGTGTGGTGTTACCATGCATTGTTTTAAAGCAGCTGCTATTTTCCAGTTCAAAGAGAATAGCTGAAATGTTAGTGAAGTGCTGCGGTATCCTTCTGGAGGAAAGGTGTTATCTAAATGTAAGAGCGTATTTTATCATGCCAGTAAATAGTGTTGACCTGTTTGGTGAATGAGGAAGAGAACAAGGGAATCCATAAGGAAGACGTGAGAAGGGTTTATTCTGTCCATTTATTCTTTTTCTTCTTCTTCAGTATTGGTTTGGACACACAAATGCCACGTGCTTTTCAGTTTTATCTGAACACCTAGTCCCCTCTGCCAAATGAATGGGTTTGGGTGGTCAGGTGTGAACTGTGGGCAACCCCATGGAGCAGTTGTGCATATTCACATAGAGGAGTGTGACCTAATAAACCTCACACTTTACACATTCATATTAAATAAAATCTCTTTTCTAATAAGAGTTACTTACTGCCTTAAAACAGTTTCCCAAGCTATAGGAGGGATCCAGCATTCAGAGACCGCCTCCCACCTTGAGACTGTCCCCCAAGTTCTGAATGGTCTTCAGTTCAACCCTTTCCATTTTAAAAGGGTTTCCTGTTTTTTTCCCTTCAGTCACTATAAATACTCAAAGTGGGAAAAACTACTGTCTTTCTAGTTTTCTAAAGATGGAGGTTTTCTTTTCAGTCTCAAGTTGTCTCTATGTCTTTCCATTCACTTTAATGGGCCTCCGGTGTCCCTTCCTGGTCTGGAAAATGAATAGTTACTTGAAGCTGGTTTCATGTAGACACTTTGAGAGGTGTTCCTACCTTCCTGACTACTCACTGCCCTGCTTTGAAGTGGAGCTGAAGTTGCAGCGTAGTTTTCTATATATACAAATACATAAATTCATAATCATAGCCTGCATACGTATCTCATAATGATTGAGTTTAGAACATTGCAAGCTTTCATAAAAGGCTATGCTTGATATATTTTATAATACAACACCATTGCATGCAATCAATTGGTTTAACTGTTTATTTTTGGGTTTTAAACCTGTTCTCACACTGGAGTATCTAGACCCTTATTGTTACAGAGATAACCTAGTTAAAATATGCCATATAGTCCCTGCAGCTAGTCTCATGCAACTGTCACTATCAGCAAAAGTTGCAGAGTGTCCCCAATCTTTAATGTTTACAACATATCAAAACTAGCTTTTTGTTTCCTAGCTCCTTACTGTCTCTGCTCTCTGACTAAGATTACACAGAAAACTTACATATAGCAAACTTCCCCCTAGATAGTTTGAGACACCACTAAAAAAAAGACTGTCATTGTAAACACTGAGAGCAGGAGCTCAAAAAGGAAATCCAGGTGCCTGAAATCTCCCCTGGGAAAGTTTACAAAGCTGGAGTGATTCTACATTCACATCATCCTGGTGAGAACCTAGATTGACTAGGAAACATACTGGGAGTCCTTCGGGGTGATGAGAGCTGAGAAAGTCACCTCCAATAATAGTGTCTGTACAAAGTCCTTTCATGTTCTCATTGTTTGTTGGTCTTTCTCACAGTTCTTACATTTCTACAGCTGAGAAGTGTGTCAAACATACACAAATTGTTAGCTTTTCTTCCACGTGCTCCACAGTGCACCCAGCAAAGCAGCTACATGATACTAAAGCAATACCATAAAAAGCCTGCAACCATATTAAGAGGCGCCAGCTCTTTTTAACAGAGGGCACTGCAATGGGAAAGCTTTATCCTTTCCAGAACTGTGAATAAAAGTTAAATATGCTGCTTCTTGGGCTAATGGCACAAGCCATTGTCCAAGGAGGAGTTTTACCTATGGCATCTGGCACTGTGAAGTATCATGAAGAGGATGCTAGACTTTTGGGTAGTGGTATGTGTACCATGCTAGCATCACCTCCCCCTCCCAGAGCCCTCTGGAATTCAAAGTTACATCACCGTAGCTTCTACCAATCAATAGCAGAGAAGAAGGGATATAACAATTGAGAATTAAGGTGTGGATGCTAATGCTATGAAATGGCTTGGATTAGTCTGTTGTAGGGAGACCTAGCGAGAGCCTCCTTGACATGCACATCTGAGGGGGAGCCCATATTTCGGTGTTCCCTATCCCAAGAAAATGAATACATCACTAATTCTTTTTCAGGAACCAAGGCTGAGGATCAGAGTGTGCAGACCAAGCGCTTAGCAAATCCACAGACCCAGATGAAAGAAGATCTAGCGATTGAGGGCAGGAAGGAGAAATGCAAGAAAGATAAGAATGTCTTTCAAAAGTTTTTTTCCAAAAAGTAAGAGCAGCAGCACAAGAGAGCGCGCACTCTTCAGTTTTCTGGATGAGACAGACTCTTCCCCTTCATAGCACCCTATTGCCTTGGAGTCCAGATGGATAGTGAGCAAGTGAAATGTGTATGGGAGAAGGGAATGCTCAAGCATTGGGAAAAGAGACAGCACTTTGAAAAGAATAGAACTGTCACTGTTTTAACAAATTGAACTTGGGTGGATCAATGTACCTGGTTGTACCAGGCCTATAGAAGGCTTTTGTTTAAATTGAATGCTCATGAATGTGAGGAAATAATAGTGCTGGCTAATGTCTGGTATACTCCTTATCCCCACCCATCATGGCAAATTGTGTGATGATGACTAATGTCTACCAGGGACTAAGATAAGATACAACTGAATTCGTATCTACTTATTGCATAAGCTGCACTTTGATCCCAAATCTCTATAGATGAACCACTAGTGTATTCACCCCGTCCCCCCCACAATGTGTCCATGCAATGTCTTAAATTAAAATTAGGATATCTCCATTAATTTATCTCCTAGAATTGGAAGAGACCTTGAAAGGTCATTGAGTCCAGCCCCCTGCCTTCACTAGCAGGACCAAGTACTGATTTTGCCCCAGATCCCTAAGTGGTCCCCTCAAGGATTGAACTCACAACCCTGCGTTTAGTAGGCCAATGCTCAAACCACTGAGCTATCCCTCTCCCCCTTATTTTGCCTCTAAGTTCTAAAAGAAAGGTGCTGTTGATTCCATTGTGTACAGTTGTGACAGCTTAAATGCACACAGCTTGCCATTACTGTTGTGAGTGGCACTCTGTATGGATCATTCCATGAAGTGACAAGAATCGTTTCTGCAATGCTTTCAGCTGTCACTATGGAACGAGAGAGAGGAATATTTCCTACTCATATTAAACTTTCAGGTGTTGCTAGATTCTTGCAGAGCTCCCCATCAACTGCCAAAAACAATTCAGTCAAGAACCTCAAAATGCTGTGGGATTCAATTTAGTGTCTACAGCTCTGTCTATACCCTCAGTTTCAGGATTCTTTATTTATTATGCAAATAATTTTAAACAATAAAAGGGAGGGGGGCACCAGATTTGAATGGAATGTAAATAACTGTGGAACTAAAATGAATGACCTCCCTAAAAATGATGTATAGTTGTGTGTGATGCTAGCCAAATAATCATGTAAAGTTAGAAACTTTAGCAGCTGTGTTTAGATGGCAATTTCTGAGGCTGTTTGAGGGGAGATGCATTCACCCCTTTGCAACAGGCAAATAATGTATAAAAATGAAGTGCACCTGTCTTAGGTTTTTATATGGCAACTATGGGATGAAAGCCCAGGAAAGGGAGCATATGGTAGGGAAAATCTGAATGCCATCTGGTAAACCATTACTGCAGCTATATGCTAATATGCTAATAATTCAAATTTATCAGCACCCAGGCTCAAAGGGTTCTGTGTGCTTTAATAATAAAATACAGATACAAAACTAGGGTCAATCTAGCAAAGGAAATTAATGGAAATTCTGTCTTCCTTTCATTGTTAATAACTGCAAACTGTGTTCTCAGATTTTTTTTAATCGATTCATTTTGAACTTCTTGTTCAGTCGCTAGTAAAAAGTTTAAATCAAAATATTTTTCCTGCTTCTATTTAAATAAAGTCACCGAGTGGTAAAATTATGGCATCTTTCAATTGACTGAATTCTTAATAGCCTCCTTCAAGAACCTGTTTTGTGCTTTTGACTGCTAGCCCACTGGGAAAGACTGAAGTAAAAGTAGATTTTTCACTTTTCTTCCACTCCAACGCCAATTGAGATACAGAATTTCATTCCTTCCCATTCTTAAAATCAGGTATTGTAACAAATACTTTAAAGAGTGCTCATAGCAAATGTAAGTAGAGCCAATATAAAACACTAAATGCTGTTCAATGTTTGTTTATGCATTAAGTTTTTCACTAGGCTATTGCACTTTATTCAGTTCTTTACTTCAAAAGACTCTTATTCAGCAGGTAAAAAGTACTAACATTTTCCCCAAGCAGTGACTTAAAATAAAAAGTATGGCAAATGGCCAGGGGTGAGGGGCACAGAACGAAAACTCTATCTATTCCTGGCCTCTCCCTGTCCATCTATGAGGGGAGGAGGAATAGGAGGAGCTCTAAGTGGGTGTGCAGCATCCTTTACCTCTGAGGACCTGGATCCAAATTAGGGAGCCTGCACTGGGCCATGCAGATGTGCAAACAGATTGTGAGCCGTGTTTATATGGACAACGTGGACACATGGCTTTGACATGTTGTCCCCACTCTCACTTCAAGTGGGGGTGGGGGGTTGGCTAGTGACTTATTTTAGTTCCTATTCTGCTAAGGTTTGAATTATTATTAGTGCTAGTGCACATAGTGATGTAAAGCATCTTAAGTGCACAACTCCATACATCATTGGTTCTCAACCTATTTATCAATATGTTACCTGGGCAGCAGGTTGAGAACCACAGCACGCCCCCTTCCCAACCCCCCTCCACAGACCCCTATGCCCAGCACCTCACGCCCACAGACCCCTCTATGGAGTGGAGCCCCGGGCGGGGGGCGGCAGGAACCATGGATCCCGCTGGGTGGGGCCATGTGGCAGGGCAGTTGGGTGGCAGTCCTGTGGGGCTGGGCGGCAGGCCCAGACCAGGCGGGCCCAGCTGGCATCCGAGGACCCCGGATCCCAGGGGGCCGGCCTGCAGCCCCAGACCTTGTGGGGCCCGGTAGCCCTGACCCCTACCCCATGGGGCAGATCCCAGACCCTGCTGGGCCAGCCGGGGGCCCTGGACCAGAATACCAGGTCGAAAAGGGATTGTGGTTGCTCCAGTCAGCACCGCTGACCAGGTCATTGACTGTCCAGTTGGCGGACCACGCAGCGTGGCTGGCATGCTCCCTGCTAGCCCACGCAGCTCCCAGGAAGCAGCTGGCATGTCCTCCTTCCATTGTAGGGGCAGCCAGGGGGCTCCACAAGCTGCCCCCACAGCTCCCATTGGCTGGGAACCACGGCCAATGGGAGCTGTGGCGGTGGTGCCTGCGGATGTGGCAGCGTGCGGAGCCCCCTGGCTGCACTTCCACATAGGAGCTAGAGGGGGAACATGCCACTGCTTCCTGGAGCTGTTTGAGGTAAGCGCCACCCAGAACCTGCACCCCTGAGCTGCCCCACCCCATGCCCAACCCCCCTGCCCTCCCTCCTGCCCTCGGTCCCAGCCCAGAGCACACTCCTGCACCCCAAACCCCTCATCCCCAGCCAGAGCCCTCTTCCCCCCTGCACCCTGAACCCCTGAGTCAGCCCAGTGAAAATGAGCAAGTGAGTGAGGGGGGAGAGTGAGTGAGAGAGGGAGGGGGATGGAGTGAATAGAGGGCAGGGCCTCGGAGAAGGGGTGGGTCAAGGGTGTTCGGTTTTGTGCAAGTAGAAAGTTGGCAACCCTAACCCTGAGAGACTGGCCAGTATCCCTAGACCTTGTGGGGCTGGACGGCAACGCCAACGCCGACCCTGGGCTCTGCGAAGCCAGCCACCTGGCATCACCCAATCCTGGACCCCGGATCCTGAGGGGCAGGGCGGCAGCCTTGCAGGAGGGACCACTGGACCCGGGAACCAACTGAAGACGGGGGACAACTAATGAATAACAGGGTCAGGAGTGAAGGTTACAGGTCCAAAACTAGGGATCCAGAGGGGGACACTGAGCAGAGAACCCCAGACAGCCCCCACTGCTCCTCAAAGCCATCTAGGGAGCCAGCGGACACCACCCAAAGGAACTCTGCCCAGATGCGTGAGACCGGGGAGGAGCAGAAATAGGCCCCACAGTCGCAGAGCACCCCCTTCTCTAACATCCTCTTCACAGTGTTGAAGATGGCCACTTTGGCCAGGGCCAGGAGGAGGTTGATGAGGAGGTCTCACGACTTGGTGGGGCCGTGGACAGGGTGTGCAGATATAAACAGGTGTGGGGAAAAGTGCAGCCAGAACCTCAACAGGGCCAGCCGAATGCTGGAGGAGTGGGCTCATGCCAGATGGAAGTGTGATTAAATCAACGCAGTCCAACCAGGTGTGGCGCGATCGATCACCTTCCACCTGGCCATAGGTGAAGGTGGTATTGTCATCGGGGTGGTGGTCGTGCCAGACGTTCACCAGGGAGTGATGGTCGACGATCTCCCTGAGGACGCCTGCGGCAGCCTGGCTGCTTTCAAGCCCTGAGCGATCTCGGTCCTAAAGGGTGATATTGAAATCCCCGCCCAGGACCAGGCACTCGCGAGGATCCAAGATGCCAAGGAAGGCAGACGCCTGCTGGTAAAAACGCACCCACTCCGGGCCTGTGTTCGGGGCACAGATGTTGACTAGATTCAACGTTGGCCCCTCCACACAGGCCCAGATGTGCAGCAGGTGACCTGGCACGACCTCAGCAACCCCCAGCACCTCAGGCTGTAGGTTGGGGGAGAACAGGGTGGCCACCCCAGCCAAATGGGCGCTGAGGTGACTAAAGTACACCCCGTCCCCACACTGCAGCCTCCACCTAGCCTCGGTGACTGGAGCCGTGTGGGTCTCCTACAGGAAAATCACAGAGTACCCCCTCTCCCAAAGACCCATCCTACAGCCCCGGGTGTTCAAGGTAGCAGACGGTTGGTTTTATGGTGAGGATTGGGGAGGATCCTTGTGGGCAGGGGTGTCGGCAGCCCCCAGCAGGCCTTGAAACAATCCACAGAAGTTGCAGGCCCGCCCATAGGCCATGATGTCCTGCCTCTCGGTCCCCCTCCCTCCTGCAAAACAGCCCTCACGGCCTGGAGGATGAGATGGAAGTCCCCTCAGCACTGGAAAGCGAGTTTACCCTTACCCTTGAAGCCACGGGTTTCCAATAGGAAGTGGTGCAGCTCGTCCCGCAGCACAGCGGGGGATGGGGTCACAGACCTGTTGCCGTCTTCTGATTGGGCCCCCGTGGCAGTCCCGCGGCCTACGGAGATGGGCAAACAGGGGGCAGACACCCCCCCCCAGCATGGCGCCTGTAGTGGTGGCACTGTGTGACCCGTCTCCAGCTCTGGTGGGGGAGGGGGCAGCGGAGGGGAGAGAGCAGCCCCTAGAGGGTCAGGGATGGGGGACACGAAAACTGCCCCCTGAGGGTTGTCTGAGGATAGGGGAAACAAAACAACCCCAGGAGCGGCAGCAATATGGGGAGTGGAGGGGAAGGAGGTGGGCAACGCATCACCAGGGGTCGGGAGCAGGGCTGGGATCAGCACCAGGAATGGAGGCGGAGGCAAAGGTGGGAGAAGGGTCCCCAGCAGGCATGCCACCAGAGTGCAGCACCTCTCAACCGGATTCAGGGGCCGAAGTGGCAGGGACGGGAAGGGGGACCTCACCGAGGCCGGGCCCTGGCGCTTCAACAAGCACAGCACCCTCAACCGCGGCCTCAGGTATGGTGGCATCAGCAGCAGGTTCCCCCCACCGGGCGGGGAGGTGGCCTCCCTGCCTCAGAAAGGGGTGCACCCAAGGGCTCGGGCCCCGGCCATCGCCACCAGGGGCTCGGCAACCACGAGCACGATGCCATCTGAGGCCGGGCAGTTGCATGAACCCAAGGGCGCCCCGTGCTCGAGACCAGGGGTGGCAGCCTGGGGCAAGGGGGAAAGAGCAGGAGGGGGCAGCGTGACCAAACGGCTGCTCAGACTCAGGCCTACTGGCAAAGGGTCGTTCTCCCCCTGGGTGATTGGGGTCAGACTCGATCTCCTCAAAGGTGAAGTCTCCCCCCACTGCCCCAGAGTCCTGCCTGCCTGCAACCGAGGCAGCAATCGCCTCAGTGCCAACGCGGGGCACAGGTGACAAAAGGGCTGGGCCCCCCCCCCCCCCCCACTGCCATGGCATTCCCGGCCGGCTCCACTGGGTGGGCTCTATCAGGGGGCGTGGCAGAAGGCTTGGGGGCAGCCCCCCCATTGTCAAGGGGGAGGTTCTGAGCTGGAACCTCCCTTTTGCTGCATGAGTACCCAGCCCTCCCTCTCCTGTGCCCGGCAACGGCCCTGCTGCCCTCTCCTCGATGGGCCCTGCCCATCACGGAGGCGGGGCCCACCAATTCATCTGGGTGCGCTGTGGGGGCTACCCCTGGGGCCTGAGTGGGAGTGATGGCAGAAGGAGGAGGGACAACTATGGGAGCTGGGTAACCATGGCAGGTCCCGTCGCCCAGCAGAGGTAACACCGGGCCTCCCCCAAGGAGTAGTGCACCTGGTAGTGGGCCTCCTGGTTCTGTTGGGATCCAGGAAGGACCCACTACCAGGTGCACTACTTATATGTCTACACTACGGGATTAATCCGCATTTATCTAATTCGAAATTGGGAAACAGATTGTATAAAGTCGAATGTATGCGGCCACACTAAGCACATTAATGCGGCGGTGTGTGTCCATGTACCGGGGCTAGCGTCGATTTCTGGAGCGTTGCACTGTGGGTAGCTATCCCATAGTTCCCGCAGTCTCCCCCGCCCATTGGAATTCTGGGTTGAGATCCCAGTGCCTGATGGGACAAAAAACATTGTCGCAGGTGGTTCTGGGTACAGCTTCACCCCTTCCTCCCTCTCTGCATGAAAAAAAGCAATGGACAGCAGACAACCATTTCGCGCCTTTTTTCCTGGGTGAACACTGCGGACTCCATACCACGGCAAGCATGGAGCCCACTCAGCTCAAGACAGCAGTCATGAACATTGTAAACACCTCGCGCGTTCTCGTGGAGTTTATGCTGAGCCAGGACCAGAAAAATGAGGTGAGGAGGCGGCGGCGGCAGCGCAGCAACAAGCGTGATGAGGACATGGACACGGACACAGAATTCTCTCAAACCGCGGGCCCCAGTGCTTTGGAGATCATGTTGTTAATGGGGCAGGTTCTATCCATGGAATGCCGATCCTGGGCAAGGGAAACAAGCACAGACTCGTGGGACCGCACAGTGTTGCAGGTGTGGGATGATTCCCAGTGGCTGCGGAACTTTCACATGCGTAAGGGCACTTTCATGGAACTTTGTGACTTGCTTTCCCCTGCCCTGAAACGCCAGAATACCAAGATGAGAGCAGCCCTCACAGTTGAGAAGCGCGTGGCGATAGCCCTGTGGAAGCTTGCAACACCAGACAGCTACCGGTCAGTCGGGAATCAATTTGGAGTGGGCAAATCTACTGTGGGGGCTGCTGTGATGCAAGTAGCCAGAGCAATCACTCAGGTGCTGCTACGAAAGGTAGTGACTCTGGGAAATGTGCAGGTCATAGTGGATGGCTTTGCTGCAATGGGATTCCCTAACTGTGGTGGAGCGATAGATGGAACCCATATCCCTATCTTGGCACCAGAGCACCAGGGTACCCAGTACATAAACCGCAAGGGGTACTTTTCAATGGTGCTGCAAGCACTTGTGGATCACAAGGGACGTTTCACCAACATCAACGTGGGCTGGCCGGGAAGGGTTCATGACGCTCGCGTCTTCAGGAACACTACTCTGTTTAAAGGGCTGCAGCAAGGGACTTACTTTCCGGACCAGAAAATAACCGTTGGGGATGTTGAAATGCCAATATCAGAGGGGTAGCCGTGTTAGTCTGAATCTGTAAAAAGCAACAGAGGTCCTGTGGCACCTTTGAGACTAACAGAAGTATTGGGAGCATAAGCTTTCGTGGGTAAGAACCTCACTTGCATCTGAAGAAGTGAGGTTCTTACCCACGAAAGCTTATGCTCCCAATACTTCTGAAATGCCAATAGTTATTCTTAGGGACCCAGCCTACCCCTTAATGCCATGGCTCATGAAGCCATACACAGGCAGCCTGGACAGGAGTCAGGAGCTGTTCAACTACAGGCTGAGCAAGTGCAAAATGGTGGTAGAATGTGCATTTGGCCGTTTAAAAGGTCGCTGGTGATTGTTACTGACTCGCTCAGACCTCAGCCAAACCAATCTCCCCATTGTTATTTCTGCTTGCTGTGTGCTCCACAATCTCTGTGAAAGTAAGGGGGAGACCTTTATGGCGGGGTGGGAGGCTGACGCAAATTGCCTGGCTGCTGATTACGCGCAGCCAGACACCAGAGCAATTAGAAGAGCACACCAGGAAGCGCTGTGCATCAGAGAAGCTTTGAAAACCAGTTTCATGACTGGCCAGGCTACAGTGTGAAATATCTGTTTGTTTCTCCTTCATGAAAACCTGCCCCCTTTATTGACTCATTCTCTGTAAGGAACTCACCCTCCCCCTTCCCTCAGCTTGCTTTCAAACCAAATAAAGTCACTATAATTTAAAAATCATTTATTCTTTATTAATAGATTATAAAGAGAGGGAGGGAACCCGGGTGGGGTTTGGGAGGAGGATCGGTGGGAAGGAAAAGGCCACTAAAAAAGGTTAAAAAAATGACAGCCTTTTGCTTGGGCTGTCCACTGGGGTGGAATGGGAAGGTGTACGGAGCCTCCCCACCCCCGCGTTCTTACACGTCTGGGTAAGGAGGCTATGGAACATGGGGATGGGGGAGGAGGGTTATACAGGGGCTGTAGCGGCACTCTGTTATCCTGCTGCCGTTCCTGAAGCTCCACCAGACGCCGGAGCATGTCTGTTTGCTCACACAGCAGCCCCACCGTTGCATCCTGCCTCCTCTGATCTTCCTGCCGCCACCTCTCATCTCAAGCGTCTCTCCTCTCCTCACGTTGGTCCCTCCTGTCCTCATGTTGGTCCCTCATGTCCTCACGTTCACCGGCTTCTTTCCTATACTTTGAAACCGTGTCCTTCCACTCACTCAGATGAGCTCTGTCACTGCAGGTGGATTCCATGATTTCTGCGAACATATCGTCTCGCGTCTTCTTTTTCCGATGCCTTATCTGTGATAGCCTTTGGGACGGAAGAGGGAGGCTTGAAGAATTTGCAGCTGCTGGAGGGAGGGAAAAAAGGAGAGAATTTTTTAAAAAGATACATTTTGCAGAACAATGCTTATACTCTTTCACAGTGACCAACACTATTCACATTACATAGCACATGTGATTTCTGTGCAAGGTCGCATTTTGCCTCTTAATATTGAGTGCCTGTGGCTTTGCTGCTAGAGATCACAGACGCAGGTCCGGGCAACAGAATTCGGCTTGCATGCGGCCATAGTAAGCCATTGTCTTTCGGCTTTTGCGCCTTCCTTTCCCACATACCAAGCAAAGCCCGTTGAGTGCTGTGGTTTTCCTGTTAACATTCAGCAGCAGAAAACAAACTAATCCCCCCCCCATCCAATTCTCTGGATGATCGCTTTATCCCTCCCCCCACCGCGTGGCTGGTGTCAGGGAAGATCCCTGCTAGCCAAACGCGAAAAGCTCTGGTCCAATTCTCGCCCCCCTGCGCTTGGCTAACTGCAGGGAAAAATTTCTTTTCAGCCACAGGCAAACATCCCAGTAGGAACGGCCACCTCTGTCCCCTTAATTAAATTCCCGTATTTCAACCAGGTTACCATGAGCGATATCACTCTCCTGAGGATTACACAGCAAGATAAAGAACGGATGTTGCTTGAATGCCAGCAAACACTGGGACCATACGCTGCCAGGCTTTGTCATGCAATGATACCAGATTACTTGCTGCAAGCATGGCGCGGTCAAGTGTCCTACCATGGAGGACGGAATAAGGCTGCACTACCCAGAAACCTTGTGGCAAGGCTTTTGGAGTACCTCCAGGAGAGCTTCATGGAGATGTACCTGGAGGATTTCCGCTCCATCCCCAGACACGTTAACAGACTTTTCCAGTAGCTGTACTGGCTGCGAATGCATCCCTCAGGGCAAAGTAATCATTAAAAACCCTTGCTTTTAAAACAAGTTTTATATTTTAAAAGGTAAACTCACCTGAGGTCCCTTCCATGGGGTTGTGGTCTTGGATACTGGCTTGGGAGGGTACTTCAGTCAGGCTGAGAAAAAGATCCTGGCTGTTGGGGCGAACGGAGTGCTGGGTGCTCTCTGCAAGCTCGTCCTCCTCCTCCTCCTCTTCCCCGTCCGCAGAATCCTCAGCTGTAGCTGATGAGATTATCCCCGCTCGTTGTAGAAGCGGCATGTCCGCGGCTCTGACCCGGAGCGACCATTTGCCTCCTTTGTTTTTTGATAGGCTTGTCTGAGCTCCTTGACTTTCACGCGGCACTGATCTGAGTCCCTATTGTGGCCTCTCTCCATCATGCCCTTGGAGATTTTTTTCAAAAGTTTTGGCATTTCGTCTTTTTGAACAAAGTTCTGCTAGCACTGAATCCTCTCCCCATATAGTGATCAGATCCAGTACCTCCCGTACAGTCCATACTGGTGCTCTTTTTCGATTATTGGCCTGCATATCACCTGTGCTGATGAGCTATCTGTGGTCACCTGTGCTCTCCACACTGGGCAAACAGGAAATGAAATTCAAATGTTCACGGGGCTTTTCCTGTCTACCTGGCCAGTGCATCTGAGTTCAGATTGCTGTCCAGAGCGGTCACAATGGTGCACTGTGGGATAGCTCCCGGAGGCCAATACCATCGAATTGTGGCCACACTAACCCTAATTCGAAATGACAAAATCAATTTTGGCGCTACTCCGCTTGTCGGGGTGGAGTACAGAAATTGATTTAAAGAGCCCTTTATTTTGAATTAAATGGCTTCGTTGTGTGGACGGGTGCAGGGTTAATTCGATTTAACGCTGCTAAAGCCAAATTAAAGTCATAGTGTAGACCAGGCCTAAAGGACCTCCCCCTAGCCTAAGGGGAGGCTCCACAGGTCCAGGATTCCAAATGATTGCGGAGGACAACTAAAGATATAACAGGAACGGGAGTGAGGTCACAGGGCTAAACGAAGGGAACCGGATGGGGACACTGAGCAGAAAGCCCGGACAGTGCCCACTGCTCCTCAAAGGTCTCAAGGGAGCTCACAGGAACTCTGCCCAGGGCCAGGGTGGAATGTAGGCTGGCCCACCAGGGCTTCTCACTTGCCAGAGGTGGCAGGAGGTCCTGCCACTTTGTGTCGGGGCGGGACGCGAGGGTGAGGACATGAAGTGTGTACATATGTTTTCTTGGTGCGGTCCAGAATCGAACCGGCTGCAATTTGTGCAGCCGACTCGCGGTAAAGGGGTGGGATGGCCAGGTAGGTCCATGGGGCAGGGGCCCGATGAAAAGGGCCGGAGGCCCTGGGGGTGTAGGGTGGGCGGGGCATGCCTTCTCACAGGATCCAGTCAAGGAAAACCCAAGCAGTGGGTGGTAAAGCGGCTCTCACCTCCTGAAGTACGTGCCGGGAGTACAAGACCTAGAGAGCCCCATGCGCAGAGCGAGCGTCAGGGGATCCAGCCAGTCTCCCTGGTCATAGTCGAGGAGGTCTCCAACTCTGGCGACTTCTGCCAGGCTCAACGTCTGGCGCACCGAGGGGGACTCCACCACCTGCACGCGGAGCTGGGGGTTGTGTAGCAGGGGCTCCATGAGGAGATCTGCCCCCACGGTGGCCACCATGGACCTGGTCACTGAGAGCAGTTTCCAGGTCTGGAGGAGGTCCTGGTAGAAGACCAGCAGCCCAGAGAGGTCTCGCAGAAGACCTCTCGGATGGAGCTAAACGAGCTGCCGGTCATATCGGAGCCCTCAGAAGCGGTGCAGGAAGGCGTGCGCAAGTACGCTCCATGCCGGACTACCTGCACCATAAAGGAGCCTCTGCAGGGCCTGGAGGTGGATGACATGGACCTGAGTGCGCAGGCACTTCAGACTCTGTCCTCCCTCCTCCAGGGGCAGGTGGAGGACCCTGTAGAGACCCAGTGCAGTTCTGGCCAGAAGAGCTTCGGGGCAGAGCAACGAAGGGGAAAAGGAGGGGTGCAAATACTGCACAGGGTGGGGATACCGGCTCCTCTGGCTGCACTGGGAAGGGGAGGGACTGCACCATCATCGGGAGGGCTGTGAACAATGGGGGGGGGTAACTGAAAGGGGGCACAAGCGCTTAGGGAGGGGTGCATGGGCACAAGGGTGAGATGTGGTGGGCAAGGGAAGGTAAGGGAAGAAGGGGAGCCGGCTGGGAATGGGGCAGGGCAGAAAAATCACAGGAGGGCACTGAAAATGTGAGGGTGGGACAGGCAACCAACGGGACGCCCAAAGTTTCGGACGGGGTAGGCGCAATAGCAAACACTGAAGGGCCAGGGTGGGGCAGACAAATTTACAAAGGCTAGAGTGGGCAGGCAAACTAACAGACAGGAAAATTCCCAGAGGGTCAAGATGAAAATCGGGAGGGAGGACAAATGGGCAGCAAGGGGCAGGTGGGGGAAGGGGCAAACTAATGCAGAGAGGCTGGGGGGCACTGGGGAAGGGTGGGTCTGTCCGAGGCAGGGTGGTGGCAGGTGCACCTGTAAAACTCAGTCCCAAACAGTCCCAGATGGATACAGGGCGAAGCAGATGGCCGCATCCAGGGGCAAAGAGCAGGTCCAAGTATGTTGTTGGAAGTGGGGGAGGGGAGCAGATGGGTGAGGGGGAGAGCTCCATGCCTTGCCCCCTTGCTCCCCACAACAGCAGCAGGAGTCACCACCACCCCAGGAACAGAGATGTTAGAAATCACTCAGTTAGTGAACAAACCCCCTCCCCTCCTCCTCGAGGGTAGCAGCAGCCAGCCAGCGGAGACCTAGGGATGGTGATGGTGGTGGTGTCAGGTGATCTGCTCCGGAGGGCAGGCAGAGCCCCCCACACACACACACAGCAGCAGTAGCCCAGGTGAGAGCTCCAGCTAGCAGGGCAGCCTGAGCAGAATGACCAGTGGGGGCTCCCAGGGACCCAGAAGGGGAGGTACTCTCACTGAGCCCTCGTGGGCCAAAAGTAACATCAAGGAAGACTCTAAAGACAGCTTTTTAAGATCTTAGTGACTAGTTCATTACCTGCCCAGGGCCTTGAACCCTGGACCTTTAGATTAAAAGTCTGAGAGTTTACCAACTGAGCTGGGCAGGCTCACACCCATACAGCAGCCTGGGTCTGGGACCTTGTGGGGTCTGCCAGCAGTCCTGGTCGCCCCCCAGAGCTGGGTAGCTGCCCCCACATCCCAGACTCCTTGGGGCCAGCCTGCAGCCCCAGATCCTGGACCCCACTGAGCTGTTCAGCTGCCCCTACATCCCAGACCCCATGGGGCTGGCCAAGAGCACCAATCCTGGACCTCGTGGGGCCAGCCTACAGCCCTGATGCTGCACCTCAGAACCGGACCTCATGTTCTATAACCAAAAGTTCATTTTCTGTGCCTCTCTCTGCTCCCTCACCATACCCCATGCATAATGGTTGTCCTTGGTCAGAGACAACCCAGGGTTCAGAGGCACATATGTGTGCGTTCACCTCCCACCCAGGGCCGGTGCTACCATTAAGGCAAACTAGGAGGTTGCCTAGGGCGCCAAGATTTGGGGGCGCCAAAAAGTGGTGCCCCTAATTTTTTTTTACAGCGTTCTTACGCCCCCTCCCCGAGCACGCAGTTGCCGCTCCACTTCTCTCGCCTCCCAGGCTTGCAGCGCCAATCAGCTGTTTGGCGCTGCAAGCCTGGGAGGAGAGGAGAATTAGAGCGGAGGTGGCGTGCTCGGGGAGGAGGCAGAGCAGAGGTGAACTGGGGTGGGAGCTGCCGCCGTGGGGGTGGGACACAAGGTGGCAGTTTTGCCTAGGGCGCGAAACTTTCTTGCACCGGCCCTGCTCCCACCCCAGGAAGAAGGCACCTTGCTTGCTCCGCCATCTGAGCACTTGAGTTGACTGGTCACTGCTCCTCGCCACCTGCCACCCCCCCGCTAACATCAGCCAAAGTTGATTCCTTTGAGCAACCCCACGCTATCTGCTGGATATCTATAGGTGTGTTCATGTAAATACAGCTTGCTCCTAAAGTCTCTCCCCCTCCCTGCTAGCTGTCAGGGGAGAATTAATTCAGTTAATTTAGACCCTGCTTATATCTACAATACATAGGAATGTACGTTTTTCTTGGCGGACCAAGGATAAATATGGATTGAAAAAACTCTTAGATAGTATGAACCAGATCCTAAGTCACTGTAACTCCTTTGACTTCTGTGGCGCTATGCTGATTTGCCCCAGCTGAAGATCTGGTTTGTAAATGCATTGTGTTCTATTCAGAAAAGTTTCAACATCCTTTTAATGTACCGAAAGGTTACGAAGTCTGTCCCCGGTAGTTCCAAGTCACATTCTTGAGTGTATTCATAATTAAATGAAAACCAGACTCAATTTTCTTTGTTTTTCTTTCAGCAAAGCGGTATGAAGCATTTTCCCTTTTTTATTTTGGCTAAACGTTAAATATTTCTCCATCCCACCTATTAAAATATACTTTGCATAAGACGATATAGGCGATGGTTTTGTAAAGGACAAATTTCCTGTGTAAAAAATGCCATAGCTGTTTACTCTGACTTTATTCTGTATTAACTTTGCCCCGAGCTCAGTTTGTACAAATGAATAAGACCATCTCGACTTATGTCTTCTTGGCCTAGTAAAAGTGACTCAGACATGTCTCCATTACAGCCACTTATTTCAGGGCTGAATTTGGCCCATGATATTCTTTAAAAGCACCACACACAAAGTAGTTAATAAAAATCATTTACACTGTAGCATGTTTCCACCAGCAGGATCTCAGAATCATTTTACTAACTCTCTAAAGCTTATTTCACACACCACTGAAACGTATCTGACCTTGGATGGTAGAATATGACACCATTTCTGTGCCCATTTGTTTGAGGCAATGGAAGGAAAATATTTTTTCCCACTAAGCCACAAGGGGAAGGTAGGTAGAATGGAATTCTCCCATTAGAATTTGGCCACGTACACTAACTCTTTTCACTCTTGTATGGCCTGGTCTCCAGTGCTGAGCCCACATGGATCCCTTTAATTTCAATGGGAGTTTAAGTGCTCCATACCTCTGAAAATCAGGCCTTTCATGACCGCCAGTGGTCAGGGCTTTTGTTTGTAATGTATCATCCCAAACTCCGCACCTCCGACAACATTCCCGCAACACCATGAGGGGATGGGGGAGAGGGGACATCGGCTCAGTACTGAGAGAAGAGTTTCAGAGTGGTAGCCGTGTTAGTCTGTATCAGTAAGAACAACAAGGAGTCCTTGTGGCACCTTAGAGACTAACAAATTTATTTGGGCATAAGCTTTTGTGGGCTAAAGCCCACTTCATCAGATGCATGGAGTGAAAAAAAGTAGACAGGTATAAATATCCAGCACATGAAAAGATGGGAGTTGCCTTACCAAGTGGGGGAGGAGGGGTCAATGCTAACGAGGCCAATTCAATTAGGGTGGATGTGGCCCATTCCCAACAGTTGACAAGAAGGGGTGAATATCAACAGAGGGAAAATTATTTTTTTGTAGTGACCCAGCCACTGAGAGAAGACTGTAACTCACTGAACTACCACCGGGATTTCCTGGGAGGTCTCCTATCAACCACTAACCAGGCCCCACCCTCGGAGCTTATAAGAACACAGCCTGAGGTTGGTATGGCTGCAAAAACTGGATTTTTTTTAATAAAACTTGTTTACAGCTAAGACAATTTGAAATGGACAAGATGAGAAATACACAGATGCCGTATCACTTCATACAATGTAATAGGTAACCAGCAGTGCCTCTGGTAAAATATTGGCAGAACACTGTAACCTACAGCAGGTAGATGATGCAGAAATACTGCCTAGGCAGACTGAACTTCAGAACCGGTGGGTAAACGTCCACTCATGCTGGTTCTCCTCCATGCCATAGCCCTCTGGATGGACTGTAGAATCAGGTCTTTGTTATTGAGGATGTTGTAGCTACTCAAATTTACCAGTTTGTCAAAGTCTTCAGCAGAGTACACCAGTTTTGTAAAATAATATGGTGAGTTTTTGTTAGTCAAATTTATATCACCATCCTTCATCTCCAAGGGACTGCGCTTCACCCCTGCAGAGGAAGAGAAAAGCCACCACTGTGAGCTAAATCTTGAATACGAAAGACAGGAAAATGTGGGTCTGGCGCACATAACATTCTCAATAGCAATAGCAGTGACCATTTTCTGTTAAGTTCTACTGGTCATTAGATGAGGGCTAGTATAAATGGAGCAGTCTGATTGGTCAAAAGGGGATTCTAACTCTGTGGGTATCCTGTGGGCATAAATAGGTGGTTTTCGATGAAGCTAAGTATAATACGTCTGCGTTTCAAACTCTGACTTTAAACCTGATGACAAATCAAGGTCAAAAGCAGAGAAGGAACAAAAATACATCGGAGGCAGTGGGCCAATTTTTTCCCCTCTCAGTTAAACTGGCATAAATACGAAGTAATTCCATTAATTTCAATGCGTTGGCTTGACATCACACTGAGTGCAGAATTAGGCCTATAGGCTTTTTCTGAACACTACTGGCCTGATTTTCAAGTGTCCCTTTCTTGCACACAATTCTTGCTCAAATTAGCAGGAGCTGCTGGTGCTCGATACTTCTGAAATTCAGGCCATATGGGTCAAATTCTGCCAGCAGGTAAATCCATGCAGTGCTACAGGAGGCAGAAAAGAATAAATCAACAGAGTCCAAGCCTGTCACACACGGAAGAGTGGAAGGGGGCGGGGAGTCTTCTGCATATCAATCTGCCTTCCTCCAGCCATCAGGTATCACATCTTCATTCTCCAGTTTAACACCATACCCCAAATGTGCCAGTATCCAACAGTCCAATGCTCCTGGTAAGTTTTATTATTTATTTAGCACTTCATATCAGGAAATCCTGTTTACTGCATCCCAGGACTACAGAAACCAAATATTTATGCTTTTGAGTTTGGAGTTACGCTTCCTTCCTCCCATTTTGCAAGAGAATCTAATTTATTTGCAGTCTGAAAGCAACCTGCCCAGATCAATCTAATTTTGTACGATCTCTGCTAGGGCTCTAAACAGGCCATATGTGAGATAGGGTGACCAGACAGCAAGTGTGAAAAATCGGGACAGGTGGTGAGGGGTAATAGGAGCCTATATAAGAAAAAGACCCAAAAATCGGGACTGTCCCTATAAAATCGGGACATCTGGTCACCCTATATGTGAGATGTTATCTGCAATATCCACCTGACCCTACGTTATGCTCATGAAGCATCAGCTGACTTCCATACTCTAACTTGGATTGTCAGTTTTTCCTGTAAGTTTGATTTCCAGGCTAGGGATACTGAATAATACTATGTAGAATTTCTGGTGATGTGCTAACACTTTGCCTCAAATGAATCTTTTAGTGCTCTAACATCATGAGCCACATTTTCTATGCCAATCACCTACATTGTAGATGCCACTGCTTTTTTTTAACATACAAATGCAGGATTTTCATTTTAAAGGGCCAACTTTTCAAAACTGGCCACCTAGCCAAAATCAAATGATTAAATAAAAAGCTCTCTGGGGTGTCTCCCACTCAGCCAGAAATGAAAATTACCACCTTTAAAGTTGAAATCACTAGACCTGCCATTCCCCAAATGCACACTTTTACAGTTGACCTGACAGCTTGAAGCCCAGATCTATGAATAAATTACTCTTTGGAGGCAAACCGGTATGACTCATAACTCACAGGTTTGGGCCTTGGGCACTGAGAAGCTAAACTCCTGCATTCCTTCCACACACTCTCAGCTGCTTTTCATTAAGTGAACTGTGAAAGCCTCTGTTTGACCTGCTCTGCTGTCTTCAACAGCTTTGCCTGAACGTGCATTACTCTGTGAAGCTTTCTCTGTCCCTAGGGACCAGCTCCAGCCTTCTTCCTAATATGTTGATTATTAACCTGTAAAGTTTCTAAACCAGATTTAGTCACAGCGTATCTGTTTATCCTGTGTTTAACACTAGTATTAGTGTTCCATGGGAAATGATAGTAACAGTGGAGACATTTTTCTTAACCGCTTATTTTTTAGTTGCTCATTACTTTCTCCAAACATTCCTTCTGGGGAAAAGTTTTCCATGCAGTTGTCCCAGAGCAAATGAATTTTTCTGCAAAGCTTGAACAGAATCGATTTAACAATTAGAGTATTTTTCTTTGCGAACTCATCTAAAAAACCCAGTTTGCTTCAGGTCGGATTTGAAATTTTGCACTGAGAGCTCAAAAGGGCTGCAGCTAGAAACCTCAAGCCTGGCTGGCTTCACCATCCTCACTGGGAAAGGCAGATCATTCCAAGGTTGAATAAAACCAATTCATTATTTTAAAAGGTCAGAGTGTTTACAATTGGAATGTCTGCACAGGCATAGATAGAACATTGCCTGTTGCTTTTTTTCAGGGTGTCCCACAGCTGTTTAGAAAACTGGGTACCTACTGAATCCTTCTAGCTTTAAAGTGTCCTTTGCGGCTTAAGGCATCAATTTCAAGGCACCTTCTGAGGGAACAGTCTGCTGCTAAATATCTACAGAGATTTAAGCACAATCTTGGTGCAGAGAATGAGCAGTGCTAGAGCTGGTGCTTGCCTCCCCGTAGGTCATGGGAGCGTCAGGTAGAGAGCAGAGCTGGCCCAGCGCGGATGTACCCATTTACAAGGGGGGGAGCTGCTACTCTAATATGTTCTTCCCCCCCGGAGTCCAGGAAGAATTCTAGCTGAGTCAGCCAAAAATTCTCTTATCCCATCCCCCATTACAACCCAGCCCCCTCCACGCTTTTCACATGCAAAAGCCACAGAGCATCATTTATTCTGACATTGTTTGCTAGTCTGCATCAATCTCCACGTGTCTGCTCAAACTTGGCTCTGCCAAAGCTTTTGCTGTTATATGTTAGGTCACTGGAGAGTGCAGTCAAAAAAACAGGCACTCAGCCCAGGGAGGACAGAACAGAGGTGAACAGGACAAATGGGAAATCAGACGTGGGAAGACGGGTCACACAAAGTGTAGTAAAATGATTGTTTCCTGTTGACAATGAACTTACCAGGTTCCTTGTAGTCCTTGAAAGTGTTGTTCACCAATGGGAAGTGGATCACTGTGGGAGCTCTGGGGTTCTCTGCCTCTGAAAACACGTAACATTCCTTGGGATTCTTCTTGTCTTCCTCACTCAGCTCAATTTTGGGGAATGGGATTCCTTGTGTTTTGCAATATCTGTATGTCATCTCTAATTGCTGGTTAGACACAGAATAAGACCACATTAGAACCCCCACAAAAGACTAGACTCAGGTTTTCCTGTAACAAGTGACACTGAATTATTCTGAAACCACACAAGGCACAATACTGAATGATACAAACACCCTATACGGTTGCCTGACCAAAAGCCTCCGTTTTATTAAAGCTCAGAGGGTGGGAATTTCCAGCACTGGCTTAACTCTGTTTCCATTGAAGTTGGTGGCAGTTTTAGCCTAGATTTTAGTGGGGGCAGAATTAGGCCAACTCTGAGTGTTTTGAAAATCCCATCCATACTTTATAAACAAACCCCACACCGAGTAATGAAAGGGGCTTGTGGCAAGAGGGAAAGGGGGTTACAATTTTTCTCTATTAGACATAGGGCACATCTGAATTTTCCGAAAGTATGGAAATGTCTGAGCCGAGGTGTTTGTTCAGTCCATTATCAAGAGAGGGATGTTCAATGCCAAGGTTTTGTTTCAAGCTCACCTGTACTATCCATCCATGGTAGGAACTGTTATAGTAGCTGAAAAGAATCAAGCACTGGCATGTTCCCCTGTGTGTACTTTGTACTTTATCCCATTAGTAAAATGTCCCTGTCCATCTGCTTCTAGGTGCCTTTACAATACTCAGTAAAGCATCATTCTTCATAAACCAATCCAAGGTAAGCAAAATATGGCTCGGGGGTGCAGGCTTCAAGCGGCGCTTACCTCAAGCGGCTCCCAGAAGCAGCGGCATGTCCCTTCTCTGGCTCCTATGTGGAGGTGCGGCCAGGAGGCTCTGCACACTGCCCCATCCACAGGCACCACCCCTGCAGCTCCCATTGGAGCGCCACAATGCAGCTTCCGGGAGTGGTGCTGCCCCCAACCCAGTGCCCCGGCTGGAGTGCCGGAGCGGAGCCAAGCCACGTGGTGCGGCCCCCAACCCAGTGCCCCAACTGGAATGCCAGAGCGGGACAAGCCCCACAACCCTGCTCCCCAGCAGGAGCTCTCAGGCTGGCTTAAAACGGCTCGCGGGCCAGATCGGGCCCGCGGGCCGTAGTTTGCCCACCCCTGAACTAGAACCTAGTGCAGTCTGTGAAGCAAAGATTTACTACACTTCTTGCAAGGAACACTAAATATCTGAGCTACTACGCTCTGGAATGACTGAATTTTCCAGCGGTCTATGTATGTAACTCTAAGCAATCCATTGTGCACTAATCCAACATGAAAATGATTGTGCCATACATATGGAGCCACTCACTGTCAAAATGGAAGGAAAAATCAGGCTAATTCTCCTCACATTCCTATTAAAGATGTAAAACATAATAGATAACCTCATTTTTTCATGAAACCATGTATGAAGGGGAGGATCTTGATGTAAACTGGAGATAGGCTTTGTTGGAACATTGTACCTTTTCTGTGCATTTTTACTGGTGTTTTGGCCATTCTGACTAGTTTGCTCTCCCATGAAGGGGAAAATAATGGGAGCCTCTTGGTGGTAATTAACTAAACACTGTTTAGTTTGGTGCCAAAAGATATTGGACCTAATTCAGCAACTGCTTATAACAGTTCTACATGGGTATTAATTTTCTGACATCAGGAGTTACTCCTCTTTTGTACCACTGTGATAGTGGACTTCAGACTACTGAGTCCAAATCCTATTATAACTGTACTGTTAAAAACAAAATAAAAATGGCAGGCAAGCCTTGTAGGAAAGGTGCCATCAGTGCTACAAGCAATAGTGAATTTGAATCGTCTCACCTGGAACATATTGCCCATCGAGTAATCAAGTGAGATGATGACATCCACGTTCCTCTCTGGCTTGAGAAGCGGTGGGCAACTGGTGTTAATGAAATAGCCAACATCTATTAGGCAAAGATGTTTCTCCCGTGGAGTCAGTTTGTTAGGGGATATATCCAGCACAGTGTCTGAAAGATAACTGCATTTTAATCACTGTATCACTAGGAACAATGGACTATTTTCTAAGAACAAGAAAAAACAAAAAGACATTCCCCCACACACACACCTGCTGCCACCCCAGCCCTGGGCTCTCTTCCCTCCCCCCCCCACCTGCACCCTCCTTCCGCCGCAGCCCTGGGTCACTGGTAACTCGCTCCCACGGCAGGTCATTCAGCAGGAATTTTAGATGTGCACAGAACACAGACAGGATTGGTTCCCATATGGTTACAAAACTGCAGTAAAGTGGAACAATTTTCAGTTTGTGTGACTGGAGGATATCTGGATGCATATTATAAGACTGTCCTACAGAAATGAAGAAAAGTTGAGGTGCCTTTATTATTCTTTTGTTCCACTCCTTCTTTCTATGGAGAATTTGCCAATGCAATATCACTGTCTTCCTTTTAAACAAACAAACAAACAAACAAACAAACAAACAAAAAGGCAATGGCTGTTGAAAATAGCAATTCCAGTCCTAATAACCACTGGGAAGCATTTCTTGCTCAATTTTATCTTACTTTTTCTACAGCAAGTTACAGTGGATCAGGATATTTGATTTGGGAGAAATGAAGTAACAGCTGCCCAAACTGAGCTTGAGCACTCCTGAATTTTGAGGTGTTCAAATCTGGAAGGCAGGTGCTGGAGGGGGAGGGGGCTGTGGTTCTGCGGGGCAGCACGGCAGCACGTATGCAGCAGCGTGTTTGGCGCTGTGCGGAGCCAGACACGCTGGTCTGAGTGGCACGGTAAGGGGGCTGGGGGGTTGGATAGGGTGGAGGTTCGGGGGGGGCAGTCAGGGGCAGGGAGAAGGGGGGGTTAGATGGGTCAGGGGTTGGGGGGGGCAGTCAGGGGACAGGCAGTGGTTGGATAGGCATGGGAGTCCTGGGGGT
This sequence comes from Trachemys scripta elegans, assembly GCF_013100865.1. Taxonomy (NCBI): domain Eukaryota; kingdom Metazoa; phylum Chordata; order Testudines; family Emydidae; genus Trachemys; species Trachemys scripta. Next base: position 61,835,507 of record NC_048301.1, on the reverse strand, counting down.
TTATCAGGGGACAGGTAGGGGGTGGGGTCCTAGGGGGGAAGTTGAGGGGAGCGTCTCAGGAGGGGGCAGTTGGGGACAAGGAGAAGGAGGCTTAGATAGGGGGTGGGGTCCTGGGGGGCAGTTAGGGGCAGGGGTCCCGGGAGGGGGTGATCAGGGGACAGGGAGCAGGAGGGGTTGGATGGGTTGGGGTTTCTGTGGGGGGGCAGTCGGAGGAAGTGGATGGGGTCAGGGTGGGGCTACCCTCCCTCCCTGTGGAGTGTCCTCTTTTTTGAATGTTAAAATATGGTATCCCTACCTTCACAGTGCAGCTCTTCATTCACTGCAGCATGAGGTCTCATCTACCTCACTCCCTCCCCCTCTTTCCTGTTGGTAGTGGCCAAGGGAATGCTGGGAAATGTAGTTCTTTCCCTGCTCCAGGGCTGGCTCTATAGGCAGGGAGCTAACCAAGGAACTACAGCTCCCAGGGCCCCCTGTTGGTTCTCAGCTCCCATGCTGGATCCCTGCCGCCCCTGCAAATCGGCTGCCCCAAGCACATGCTTGCTTTGCTGGTGTCTAGAGCCGCCCCTGGGTCCCAGAGTGGCTGGTTCACCAGATTCATATTTTCAGCCGACCCATTCACTCATCTCTAACACATAATGGCTTGTTAAGTTTTTGTTATTGCCATTAGTCGTATCCCTTGACCTGAGATGATACCTCAAAAGTGCAGCTAATGTTTAGTTGCAGTTACCTTTCCATTCAATAAATCCTCTCTGTTGGAGATAATCCTTGTAAAATTCTAGGCCTCTCAAGAAGTTATGAGTCTCTTCCAGTAGTGGGCGGGTGGTTAGAATGTCGTTAAAGATTTCGCAAAGGTTCCCTGATATGGAACATGGAGACTTGATGACAATGGAAGAGTCATCAGAAGCATTATTTTCTCTACCTGGGAAATAGAAAAAGGAGGGTAAGAGAGAACTTTGACAAAGAATATGGAATGTTCCTTTCTTGGGCTCATCATCCTCTCTGTCTACTTCGTGGGTCAACGCTCATAGACTCATAGACTTTAAGGTCAGAAGGGACCATTATGATCATCTGGTCTGACCCCCTGCATGCTGCAGGCCATAAAACCGTCCCTACCCCTTCCCTGGACTCTGCTGTTGAAGTCCCCAATCCTGTTTTAGGTGACTTCAATCGGCAGAAACCCTCCTGCTAGAGATCCCTGCCCCATGCTGCGGAGGAAGGCGAAAAACCTCCAGAGGCTCAGCCAATCTGCCCTGGAGGAAAATTCCTTCCCGACCCCAAATATGGCGATCAGTAAGACCCCGAGCATATAGGCAAGAGTCTCCAGCCTGACCCCTGTCAGCCATTATACAATTTACCTACCATTGCTTGGTTTTCCTTGACTACTATGTTTTACCATTAAACCATTCCCTCCATAAATTTATCTAACTTAATCTTAAAACCAGACAGGTCCGTCGCCCCCACCGTTTCCCTCGGAAGGCCGTTCCAATATTTCACCCCTCTGACGGTCAGAAACCTTCGTCTAATTTCAAGCCTGAACTTCCCCACGGCCAGTTTATATCCATTCGTTCTCGTATCCACATTAGTACTAAGCTGGAATAATTCTTCTCCCTCCCTCGTATTAATCCCTCTAATATATTTAAAGATAGCAATCATATCCCCCCTCAGCCTTCGCTTTGTCAGACTAAACAACCCAAGCTCCTCTAGTCTCTTTTCATACGACAGGTTTTCCATTCCTCTGATCATCCTAGTGGCCCTTCTCTGCACCCGTTCCAGTTTGAGTTCATCTTTTTTAAACATGGGAGACCAGAACTGCACACAGTACTCCAAATGAGGTCTCACCAGCGCCTTGTACAACGGAAGCAGGACCTCCTTATCCCTACTAGATATACCTCGCCTAATGCATCCCAAGACAGCATTGGCTTTTTTCACTGCCACGTCGCATTGTCGACTCATAGTCATCCTGTGGTCTACGAGGACCCCTAGGTCCTTCTCCTCTTCCGTTACTTCTAACCAATGTGTCCCCATCTTGTAACTAAAATTTTTATTAGTCTTCCCCAAATGCATCACCTTACACTTTTTACTATTAAATTTCATCCTATTTCTGATACTCCAATTCACAAGCTCATTCAAGTCTCCCTGCAGGATATCCCTATCCTCCTCCGAATTTACAACGCCTCCCACCTTCGTATCATCCGCAAACTTTATCAGCCCACTCTTGCAATCGGTTCCGAGGTCAGTTATAAATAGATTAAATAAAATGGGTCCCAAAACCGAACCTTGAGGCACTCCACTAGTAACCTCCCTCCAACCTGACAGTTCACCCTTTAATACGACCCGCTGCATTCTCCCCATTAACCAATTCCTTATCCACCTCTGGATTTTCATATCGATCCCCATGTTTTTCAGTTTAACCAATAATTCCTCATGGGGTACAGTATCAAATGCTTTACTGAAATCCAGGTATATTAGGTCCACCGCATTTCCCTTATCTAATAAATCCGTTACTTTCTCAAAGAAGGAGATCAGATTCGTTTGGCACGATCTGCCCTTCGTAAAACCATGTTGTAATTCATCGCAATTGCCACTAACCTCCAGGTCCTCAACTAGTTTCTCTTTCAGAATTTTCTCTAACACCTTGCACACTACAGATGTTAAACTAACAGGCCTGTAGTTACCCGGATCACTTTTTTTCCCTTTCTTGAAAATAGGAACCACATTAGCTATTCTCCAGTCTAACGGGACCACCCCCGAGTTTACAGATTCATTAAATATTATCGCTAATGGGCCTGCTATTTCCCGCGCCAATTCCTTCAATATTCTCGGATGAAGATCGTCCGGTCCTCCCGACTTAGCCCCATTAAGGCATTCAAGTTTTGTTTCTACCTCGGATACGGTAATCCCCCATCCTGAATGCCCCTCTGTAGTGGTGCTAGTATCCCTAATACCTTCATTGGCCTCATTAAACACCGATGCAAAATATTCATTGAGATATTGCGCCATGCCTAGATTGTCTTTAATCTCCTCTCCGGCAATAGTCTTCAGCGGTCCCACTTCTTCTTTCTTTGCTTTCTTCCTATTTATGTGGCTGTAAAACCTCTTACTATTGCTTTTAATTCCCCTCGCTAGGTCCAACTCTACACGGCCTTTGGCCTTTCTCACTCTATCTCTACATTCTCTGACTTCGCTAAGGTAAGTTTCTTTACTAATCCCTCCCCTCTTCCACTCTTTGTACGCTTTCTGTTTTTTCCTAATCGCCCCTATGAGTCGGTCGCTCATCCAGCTCGGTCTAAATCTCCTGCTTTGTAATCTTTTTCCCTTTTTTGGAATGCAGGCCTCCGCCAGCTCATGCATCTTTTACCTGAAGTAATCCCAGGCTTCTTCTGCCTTTAGATCCATTAATACGTTTGCCCAATCCACTTCCCTTACCAGTCCCCTTAATTTGTTAAAATTGGCCTTTTTAAAATTATAAACCCTAGTCTTTGACTTAATTCTGTTACTCCTCCCATGTATTTTAAACCGAATTAGCTCATGATCACTGGAGCCCAAATTGTCCCCCACTACCACTTCCTCAACGAGGTCCTCACTACTTACCAGAATCAAATCTAAAATGGCCTCCCCCCTCGTCGGTTCAGCTACCACTTGATGGTTTCTTACCTCTCACTCTCTTTCACACACACACTTTAATCAAACAGTTGATCGTATTTGATTCTTTTTTATTTAAAGAACAATTTCCAACTTCTAGTCTTTCAAATGACATGCTTGCTTCGTAGCCCTGCTGACAGCCTGACATCACCAATTGCCCCACCCTTTGCATAGTCACAGTTGAAGTGAACTAGTGGTTTGAGAGCAAAATTAAAACTAATCAAAACATTTTAAATTAGCACTTAAATATGGCAGGGTTCAACAGGATGAGATTGGCAGGGTCACCAGGTGAATGGAAAGGTGAGTGATAAGTTGTTTTTGGCCAGTAGGATGATACTAGCACTTTAGGATTCTTGGTCCTATTTGATTTTGGTCCTATTTTGATCTTTACAAGAGTTTCCATTTCAATTGTTCAAAAGACACAAAAATCAGGCAAGGGCAGTGCTACTGACCCAGCACCATTACCGAATATGAAACAATGGCAACACAATATTGATCAGCTGAGGAAGAGGCAGACAAAAGGTTACACTGTAATATACTGGTATCAGAGTCCTACATGGGCTCCGTGCAGAATGAACCCATTTCTGTCACAAGGGGAAGACTCCCATACTATCACAATGCTATCGGAGTAAATCTGATATAAGTGAAAATCATACTGGGGGATCCACTGGTAACCACAGTGGAATAACAGAACACAGGTAATGCACTGGTGTTTAGAGAGTTTGTGAGGGTTCATTAGCAGAAGTAGGAGAAATGTATCTTCTCCTAATCCTCTCCTTGATAATGGGAACTATGCGGTCAGTTAAGGCAAGAATATATGTTGCTCTTAAAACGCTTTAAACTCTTACCTATATCTACCATGTCTTTGGCCCAGTGGTCCCAGAATTCATCTGAATTTGAGGACCAGTATAAGCAATCCAGCAAATTCCGAGTAAAAACATTAGTCCAGATACCTGCAAGTCCAACCACATGAGAGAAACACCATATCAGCTCAAGTTAACCAGTGGTTTATCTCATCTGGATAAAAATGTCATGAATTTTTACTTACAAGAACCCATGTTGAGTATAATTCAGTAGTCTGAGTTGATTGTGCTGTAACATAGTGCCCTAGATAAAATAGCAAATCTGGGACTTTGGCTACAAAGATTGGTAGAGCTCAGACAAGAAAAGCTCCTCCTCAGATGCTGGTGAACATTGCATTCTCTCACTCTACTGGAGGGCAGCAAAGTACAGACTTCACCCACCCAAAAGAGCTCCTCTAATGTCCATGTGTATTAGTGGAGATAGAGGGTATAATATTGACAAAAAGGTGTGATGAAGCAGAATGAACCTAAGATCCTTCTGTGAACTGGTCTTTGGGTCAGTAATAGACCAGCAGAGCACAATGTAGTGAATCTATTATTAGTAACATCTGCTAAGGGTGTAGCTGTTGTTGCTCTTTCCATCAGGCTGAACAGAGTGAGAGGGCACCAGCGGGGGAAGATTTGGGGGTGGATGCTAGGATGGCAGTTGGGAGGCATGGGGCACAGAAGCAAGGTGTCTGGGACTGTGGGAGCAGCCTGGTGTTGAAGGCAGTTGAGGAACAGCATTGAGCTCCACCAGGTGTGAGGGCTAATAAGGCCTTAGCAACAGAAGCACATACGGAGCTTGCCTCAGCCGTGGCACACCTAGCATGGTTCCAGGTACTGTTTCAAGAGAGATGGCTACCACAGCACTGCAGAGACCCCACAGGGGCAGCATTTACTATGTAAATGAGACCCAGAGACATCTGCTGCTCCCCAACAGCACGCTTTTCTCTTGCATGAAATCACCAGCACCCAAGAGGGGGTTATCTAATCAAGTGTTATTACTTCTATTTATAAATGAAGGCATGTATCTGTTCAATGGGAATTTGACAGCTACAGGATCAGATTGTGAGGACCTGTGTAGGTGTATTGGGGTGCAAGGAGTTCCCACTTCTTGTGCCCTCAATGCAGGGTTTGTTCCCTCCATGCACACACATAAGAGGCCAAACTCAATCATGGTGCGACTGCCAGTGTTGCCATCTCTTGCAATGAGAGTAAGACAGTTTTAGCCCCTAGTGGAGCCAGTTAGTGATGCCAGAAGCTCCTGCCCTTGCATGGATTTCAGCCCTGCTTAAAGGGGGGGAACCCATTCTGATTGGCTGCCTTCCCCACATGCCTGCCTCCTGGGGAAGAGCAACCAATGATGGCTCTCTCCCCTCAAGAGTCAAGAGGAGTTTGGGGGTAGGGCAGGGGAAAGTTGACACCATTGTCACAGGAGAAGAGGGAGCAGAAAGACCCCAGCAGCTCAGGGTGACGCTGCTTCCTCCTCCCTTCCCATGAAAAATGGATTGGCTCTGTTGGCTGCTCCTCCCCCTCCATCCCTGTGCCACCAGGTCTGGGAAGGGGGTGAAGAATCCCTGGAGCTGCAGGAGGACCAGAGGTAGACAGATGGGCAAGGGGCAGATGTAGGAATGATGGGACAGAAGTGATGAGGGGCTGGGAATGCATCACTAATTGGTGGTCTATGGGATGGGCAGGTGTGGGGGCTGGTAGGGGAGAATGGACGTGGGGGCTGGTAAGTACATAATTCATTTCTGGCCTGGGAGGTGGGTAGATGTGGGGCTGCAGGGCACAGAATTAATTATTTAGAAATTTGGGGTTTGAGGAAAAGCTGGAATCTCTGCGAGAGCCAAAACCAGCCAACTCTGTATTTGGAAGAGTTGGCAACTCTGATCTGTCAGTGGGGGAGGGGGCAGGGGGAGTTCAAAAATCAAAAGATAGATCAAAAACACAATATAATTTTTTTAAACTCATTATTTTAGGGAGACCGAATCATGATTTTTGAACTTTTGAAGTTGGCAGTACTCGACTCCATTGGATCTGGGTAAATTTGACCCTAGGAGTCTGGCTGTTTAGGACTGCAATATATAGGTCTGTAGCTAGCCAGTGCCACATTTATGTTCTCTATGGTGTTTTCATTAGGCTATATTCCATGAATAATAGGTCACCTTCCAGAAAGCAGATCCGAGACTCTGGGAGTTTCTTCACCAACCTCCCCATGAAGAACTCACTGTCAAAATTTTCTGATCGAATGAAGGCTCCGTATTTCTGGAATCCCACCTCGTAAGGTGAGAACTCCACCCATTCTACAAAAGGATTGACACACAAGGTTTTTATTATAATGCTAAGAGAGTAGGAAAAGAAAATGAGACTTACGCAGATGGATAAAGCAATTCACAAATCAAACAATTTTGCTCCTCCCAGCTCCTCTGTGCTGACAGTAGCTTGTATATGATAAGCCCTACCCTCTTCATTAACATTTGGAGCTGATGTACATGGAGACTAAATTGGTTTCTCATCTCAGGAGAATATTGTCTCTCCAGATAAGAGTTGAGAGACCCATTGATGAAGCCCTGGGTGGAAGCCCAGGATTGAATGAATCTGGATACTCTGACATAGAGGTCAATTGGTGCCAACTGGCAACGGGTTCACTGTTGTGTAACAGCAATTCCTAACAGGCCTGACAAACTCATTACCCCAACACACCGCTTTCATGGTATTTATCCATAAACCACGTCATGTAAGATCTTACATGAAAGCCAGGATCATGCTGATCATTAATATTATTGTGAAATGTCTGTGTGGCTATTATGTAAAAGGTTGCGTATGCATAATGAAAACATGCTCCTAACGTTTGAATCAAAGTATGGTTGACAAATGGATTTTTTTCCAGACAAAGGGCATATATCCACCTACCTATCTTGGTTCACGTGTAGCATTGTAAGTCAACACAATTGAAGCCCTATTTACATATAAAGTCAACAGGGAGATGGAAAGTCAATAGGGAGGCAAGACATCAGAGACTGAACCACAGGGAGTTGTCCTGACTCTGGGGACAAACAATGAACTTTGGGGATATAAGGAGAAGGCAAAAGGACACCCCTTGATCCTGCACTTGCGGAAGGCAGCGCAATTACATTTGTGAAAATGGGATCCCAACCTGCCCGGGTTGGAAACACGGTAAAGAACATTTAGGTGACATAAGACTGCTTTTAGACTGATGGTTACTCTGTTAAAGTTAAGTTTAGTCTCTAGAAAGCAGGTATTGATTTTGTTTTATATGTAACCTTTCTGTTTCCATTATCCTTACTCACTATCTCTTAAATCTTAACCTTTGATAATAAACTTAAGATAGATTGTTTTCACTATAAATCTCAGTGCTGTGATGTTATACAAGAACTGGTCCTGGGTTGAATCAGACAAGCTGCTGTGCACATGGTTCCCTTGGGGACAGAATACCTAGTATTTCTGTGAGTGTTCAGTGGATAAGGGCTGGACTCTACAATGAAATGATTCAAATGGGGGGTCAGGGACTGGGGTGAACCTAATGTTAAGCTGCAAGACAAAGTAAGTGCTGGCATAGCCCACCAGAGACTGTTTTGGCACTTAACAAGGTGACTCACATTCCTGAGCATGCTGAGAACCATCACAGATGCTAAGGCCAAGATTTTCAAAATATGTGCGCCTAACATTGGACTTCAAAGCCCAGGTTCAGGCTTCTAAATAAGATCAGATCATTGCCTGTTTAGATATTTATATGGCCGTCCTCACAGTAGTATCCAAGGGCAGTAGAGAAGTACTCTCCGGATTTTACAGATGGGGAACTAAAACACAAGGTACATTAAGTGATTTGCCCAAGGTTACACAAAGTCTGTGGCTCAGCTGGAAACTACACTCCAGTCTCCTGAGTCTACATCCAAGTTCCCTGTTCATGTCCAAGTGCCCTAGCCACTAAATCATCTCCTCTCATCTTCAAAAGTAATGAGCACCCAGCAGTTCCCAGGTAAGGACAAATTCCTTTCTCACTCCAGTAAAAGGTGAACCTTCCAGAACTGGTGCTGAGCCGGAGGGGATTTTTTTCCCTTCTGAAAATCTCTTTAGCCTCTCTGACCCTTAAGAAACTGAATTCAGAAACACGGGTAAAGCTTGGAACACTTACCTCTAAATTTAAAAGTGCTGATTTGTTCCGCTTTGACATTGAGGATTGCATAGAGAGGCAAGGGGTTCTGACCCTGATCCAAGGCCTTGCGCTGGTCTGAGAGTTTACTCTCCTCTGGCTAATGAAGGAAACACAAAATATCACAAAGAGCATAAGGAAAATTGAAACAAACAATCTGAAATGCAATAAGAAGAAGCTGCCAACAGAGTCTACCTGGGCAGCATAAATAGATGTGTTAATACCAAATGTATGAATCTATTGGACATATTTTCAGAAGTGGCCTCCAAATCTCTGCCTGGATTTTTTTTGACACCAGGTAACATTTTCAAAAGCATCTGAGTGATTTAGGCACCTAACTCCTATTGACCTTCAATGAGGCAGAGGCAAATTTGCAGAAGTTATTAGTGATTTTGGTGACTCAGCTTTTGAGTGCCCAACTGCAGACACCTGTAAAGGCAGCTGATTTTCAGAGGATGGTTGCTCAGCACCTTTCGAAAATCAGTTGGGCACTCAAAAACTGAGGCACTCAAAATCACTAGATGCTTTGGAAAATCTTAAGTCACCTTTAAACATAGGACTTAGGCACTTTGGTGAACTTTATCCACCTCTATTTCTTAACAATTATATTTTAGGAGACTATACGTTTGCACTCACCCACATTGTCATTAAAGGCTCAAAAAAACAGAGAAATCATTTTCCTTAGCTATGGCATAGCAGGGACATGCTCCAGGAAGCACTGTACGCACCTCATCATGTAAAAACGCTTCCTGAACAAGTGACCACAGCCCTGTAAAAGATGAGATGTGTCCTCCTTTTGCCCTCTTAATCATCTCTTCGTGATAATATTTAAGATGCTCCATGGAAATAACATTCATCTTGCACTTCATCACCTGTTTCTTTGCTAGACTGATTGGCCCTTCCAGAGTTTTCTGTGACCAGTTGGCATTTTTGTACAGGTTGGTCATGGTCCTGAAGCAAAGAGGTGATGTTAACAAAACAAGAATCGGTTTAATAATAAAAACACATTACATTTACCTAGTGTCTTCCACTCAAGGACATCAAGGCACTTTACAAACTTTGATGAATTAAACCTCACCACACTCCTATGAAGCAGGTGAGAATTATTTATGGATGTTCTTGGTTTACAGTATTCAGATCCAGATCCAGTGTTCCTCGAAGAGCTTGGGGGTGTTTGGATCTGAGGGCTTGGATTGGGCCCCGTGTTCAGAATTGCAATTCCTATTTTGCCAATGGAGAAACCCGGAGAGTTGTTAAGCATTTGCTCCTAACCCCTTGGACTCAGTGCAGGGTTTATACTGACTGCACTGGGAGCAGGATTCCTGTCCTAAATACATCTGGTTGGAACATTTATGAAAAAATGAAATTTTCACTGCAATATGCTGTTTCAGCAAAGCCAAAACCTTTCATGAAGCCATATCAGTTTTTCTGGTTTTCATCAGGAAGGAGAAGGAAGAAAGTGAGACAAAGAGTGTGCTTTCTTATAGCCTATAGCCTGGTTAGGGCACTGGCCTGCACTGTGGGAGACCCCGGTTCAAAGTCCCTGCCTGATTCAGTGTGATCTGGGAGGAAAAACTGTTCTAACTTAGGCAGAACTGGGACTTGAACCTGGGTCTCCCAAGCCAATGACCTAAACACTCCACCGCCTAAAAAAAAAAAAAAAAAAAATCAGGTTTCAATCCAAAAACAGACATTTCAATATAATTCCATTTTCACAAAAATCATCAAAAAGTTTTGCTTTGTTCCAGCACAGAATGACACCAAATTTCAAAACCTGAAAAGTTTCTGCAAAACAGAACTGTCATCCTGTGGTCAGCTCCAATCCTAAGTGACTTCCCCAAATTCACCAAAGAGTCAGTGGCAGAGCCAGGATTGGAAGCCTCTGTTTATATACATGACTTAGGCAATGTCTACGCTATCGTGGTAAGTCGACCTCAGTTACACAACTCCAGATACGAGAATAACATAGCTGGAGTCAATTTAGTTTAGGCTGATTTACTGCAGTGTCTACACTACACTGGGTCGATGGGAGACACTCTCTCGTCGACTTAACTTACTCTTCTCGTTCCAGGTGTAGTACCAGGGTTGACCAGAGAGCGATCTGCAGTCGATTTAGCGGGTCTTCACTAGACCCACTAAATTGACCCCCAGTGCATCAACCGTTGGTGCATCAATCTGGCCGTAGTGTAACCATAGCCTTAGGCTGGGAATATACAAAAGTGATGGGGAAAAGCAGAGAGTATCTCTATGTGAGGGCAAGTAGAACCTCCTAAGGCTTTCTACAATGATTTGTGTTCTTTTAGAAGAGAGGGGGGAAAAGAGACAAAACTTGGAGAGATTTAGCAGTCCTAAACTGAAATTGTTTTAAAAGCCAACTCCAAGTTTTAGCAATGGACTAGGAGCATTCAAGAACACGAAGGATCTAAACAAGTTACAAGCATTTGTCACTGCACTGAAATGTCAGAGTCACAGCCATTCTGGAGCTGTAATTAAAAATAAAGCCCCTCTCTTGTCCTCACCATGTTGAGCCAGAAGTACCAGTGAGATAGGTAGCACAGTCCAAGAGATTCAGCTTCTGGAGACCTAAGAGGTGGCCATACATTGCTGACATTGCCCTGACACTTCCTCCTGTTGCCATGACAGCAATCACTGGGATCTGTTGAAAACAAACATTAACCTTAACATTTAGCTACCTGCCTACCCAGAAAAGACAACTGAAGATCTGGGGTTGGAGTCAGCGGATATTCTCGGAGAAAGCTTAAATAGAGCCAATGTTTAGTCAGTCCTCAGGAGAGTCATCTTATTCATTGATGTTAGTGAGGAGTGAACCTCAAAAGGTATGTGGGTTCCATTAGTCTCAACTGAACCCTAGAAAAGTTTAAAATTTTGAATAAACATGCAAAGTCTCCTCCTTCTCCTCACCCATTATCAGTGGCACTGTGATGATTTATACTAGATAAGAAGTTGTCCCTTAGCATCAAGAACATTTTTAAAAGATCTAATAATGAAAGAATTCAAGGAAATCATGGTCTGCTTAGTGAGGTAAGAGCAAGAGGTGCGGAGGAGGGAGGGAAACAATACATTCATCAAATGAAATAATTCTTTATTAATTATTTACTTAACTCTAACAAAAACACATCTAGAAAGGGAAGTGTTAAATTCAAAATTCATCCTGGTTCTTAGCAGCAAAGCAGATACTGTGGAATAACAAGATTTTTTTATGAAAAATCAAAACCAGAAAAATTTCAATTCAGAAGTGCAGGCAGGATGTCTTATGGGAGTTGAATTTCTGGGGCCTCATGCCCCCATTCTCCTCTATGGACCAGGGTCCCTGGCTGGACTACACTTCCCATTTTCGGCCAGCTCTAATATTAAAGCTGGACATACAAGGCAGCATTTTTAAATACTACTCAGTGTGCATAATTCCAAGATCCTTAATCATTTTTAAATACGGCACTTTGGGGTTCTGTTCCAGCTCCATTAAAATCAATGGATTTGCCTGCAACATAGAAGGGCTGAAGATGAAATTCCCTGGGAACCGCACAGATTCAGACTCACCATATCTGAAATATATTTTCCTCTCCCATAACCTCACCCCAGTCACAGGACTGACTGACTCACAAACCTCATGCTCATGCAGATCTCTCCTCAGCTGAAGAACCTTTTTCAAGGCACTAGCAACCACCTTCTTCCTTTTCTGTAAGAAATCTTGCTCCTCTTCACACAGATTGTACCCTAAACGCACATCTAGACTTTCTGGGCTGGAACATACATAATGATATGTAATCACACAGGCCCAGATCAGCTTCTTAAAATTTAAACATACATTTTCAGCAACTAAGTTCTATAAAGAATCATGATTCATCATTCAGATTTACAGACACACAAACCAGTCCCACAGCCTCAGAGCAAACACCTGACATTAGCCTCTTCACGCTTTTGCATTGTCTTGAAAACCTTTCTATGTTTTTCACTAGAAAGTCCAGTGAGATGAATGGAATTTCAGCACATATCTGGCAGGACCAGCCTGACAACAAGCTTATTCTCCAAGCATATCTGGTATTTCAGTCATTGAAAGATAGCTAAGCTGGAGAGAAATCTCTTCATGCCTCTAATTAGCTTTGACACCGGCACCCCTGCTATATCTGCTATGCATCTTTTCTGAGTTATGGTGACCGGAACCAAACACAGGATTCCATGCGAGGCTGCATGATTGATTGATGGTATTGTAATATACTATGTTCTGTATTTTCTGTTCTTCGTGCATCCTAACATTTTATTTTCCCTAGTTAGTGCTCCTTTCTATTGACTTCACTTGGGCTGGATTTCTTTTTTTGGAAGATAGCTATTTGCCTTGAATAACCTCTTGAACCTTGCTTTTTAAATGCTATCCGTTTTTTCTAGTGCTTTCCTGCTTCTCTGACTCTGCTGTGGTATGTTTAAGAAGGCTCCATGCTGAGACTAAGGATTTTAATTTTCTCATTCACTTTAGGGCCTTTGCAACTAGGTTCCTCAGTTTTCAAATTCGCCTTTCTCACTTAATGTCATGGTGTTCATTTATGTTGTGATTTTCCCCAAGGATGTTTACTATATTGTGGTCCCTCTTCCAGTGGCTCTACTACAGTGACTTATTGAACTGACTTGTGTGTGTTACTTAGGATTAAGTCAAGAATTGCCTCTCAAGTGCTTTAGAATTAGCTGCCCCAAGAAGCAATAAGAACATTATGGAGAAAGAGGATTTCTTACCAATCATTTACTTGGACCTGCAGCTCCAACTTTGTACCCTAAAAGCAAAGAATTACAATATTAAAAAGACGGGTAAGATTTCAATAAATGAACAATGGTGGTTTAGTGAGAGGGATGGTTTTTAACTCCCCAATCTCCGTGTCTTCGGAGATGAATGGCTTCCCACCCTCCTCCTCTGTTATCCTTGGGAAGGAGAAGGGGAGTAAATAAGCCTATTGCCCCCAACAGATGTTCTAGGCAGCCTAAAGTTTCAGCAGCAGTGGAAATGACAGCATTGTTTCTGGTTCCACTGCTGAATGAGTGGGATAGGCCACCCGCCTCCCTGTGGATGCCCAAATGGAGTGGTGGATCAGCACGCCAGCCTGAGCAGCAGTACCAGGCTTCCCCTCCCACCAAGACAAATGTTGGAGGAAGGGGGCCAGCCAGTCCACTGAAGACCAGGCAGAGGGAGAAGGGATATAAATCACTAGGTCCCATCAAAAGGCTGCTAACGGTAAGAAAGGAGAAGTCAGGGCCTGCTGAAGAAGGGAACACTGAGACTTCTAGGGATGGGGGATCCAGAGTGAGTCAGAAAGATTTTCATTTTCCCTTCTCCCTGGGAGAAAGGCTCCTGAGGGATTGATTTCTTCACTCCGTAGCCTCACCCCAAGCTTGCCATGAGGTTTGGAAGAGGAAGCACAGTCCCCACTGGCAGAGTAAGAGCAGGAGTGCCGCCAGCTTTTCTGACGCCCTAGGCGGCGGAAGGTCCCGCCCCAAAATGCCGCCTGGGTCGCCTAATGGGTTGCGCCGGCCTTGAGTAAGAGGAGATGGTTGGATTGGCGCTCCTCTAGCTCTGCCTCGTCTATTAGAACTGGAGGAGCAGTTAGCCAGCTCCAGGGATGATGTCCACAAATGTCAATCAGCCAAACATTTTTAGATTAAGATTAAAAAATATCCAGCTGGCCGGAGAGCACTGCTACTCTTGCTGTTCAGGAAACTTAGTTTTGGGCACACCCACCCACCCATATTCATCATCTTCATAAAGGGATGTCCCAACAGTGCTCAGACCAATAAAACGTCACTACTCTAAAGACAGTGAACTCTCCAAGACAGCATAGAATCTATGAAGCCTCAATAACCTGCTAGTTTTATCCCAGCTTCCTGTCCACCCCACTAGTTTATTGATAAATTAAACAGATTACCAATTGCTATAATGCTTAACAGTTATTTTCCTTTATTCATTCAACCGACCTTTATCTTTGCTCCCTTCAGCAAAAGTCAATGTAAATGACGACGCACTCACCTTTTCTACAGGAAGGCCTACTTTCACTTTCTGTCCCACAGCAAGTAATGTCAAGGGTATTGTTAAGGAGTCATCTGAATTGTCTTTATTCTCTTCTGTATCTGAAACACACTGGGGGAAGGGGAACTTAACTGTTTTATCTGGAAGCAGGAAACATTTCAAATCTGTTGAACAACTGAGCAGCTCTGATCCACTGTAAATGGGTGGGAGAGTTGTAACAAAGGATAACGAAGAGAGGATATTACCTGCAGCCTGGCTTTTAGTATTGGCTCCCAACTCTTTATGCAGTGAAAGCGGAAAATATCCGAGTCCGTAGTGGTTTTCTGTGTTCCTTCATATGATGCATCCACCGTAAGCACAACATTTTTATTCTCTAGAGAAAATAGATTTATACAGGGAACATGACTGACTCCGGAGTACAACAACCAACAAAGGTGGCACACTTCCTTCTGTGCAGTTTACATCTTTCACACAACCCTTCAGCAGCCAACCAAAAATGGCCAGTAGCCAGTATTCTCATTCAACAAAAGGAAATTTGAGATATATTGGCCTTCCCACTGTTGACTTGGGGGGATCCCCTCCCCCTTTTTCCCACCCATAAAAGCATGTGCCACCTTGGTAACTCTATCCCTTTTCCTTAAAGTTAACAGTTAAAATTGAAAGAGGATCGAGGCTGAGAAAGGCAGCTCAGAGATTTTCATTGCACCATATTTTATTGTCATTCAAAGGGCTATTTAGAAACAGTCCTCACTGTGATGTAATGTGTCTGCAGCTGGAAATAGCAGGTTACTAAAAGGGTAGATTTTGTTGCCTGCTACCCTACCCAAGAAATGGACTCACCTTTCAAATACTTTTTATTTTCCTCCTTGTCCACCTGAACTTCTAAGCAGCAAACTTCACGAGACTGTGAGTGACAATCAGTGAAAGAATGGATGATAAAGAAATCTACTAATGGGGGTGAAGACATGGACAGCTGATGGGTTCTTGTGCAGTTTGTATCATAATCAGAGCATGTATGTCAGCTTCCCACTGTTCCTGATCGAGGTTACTTCAACTATCTTCCCTATAATTTATTCCAATTGATCTCTAATGCATTGTTAATGCTACTGTAGCTCCTTGGGACATTTCAAGGACAACTTATACTAAATCATTAACAAAAGCACATTCAGACAGCATGGCTGGAAAATTTATGGCCAGAAGTCTTACTCCTTATTCAGGAAATGGAGGGGAAAGGGATAAAACATTACTTCAAAAGACAACCCGGGATTGGTAGTTGTAAGGAGAGGTTCCTGAGGAGTGTACGCTGCCAGCAGCTCTTCCACTACTTGGTAGGGTGCGGTTTGTGCTCCCTAGGCACTGGGCCAGCCAAGGGCATACCTTTCAGCAGTCCAAAGTAGCGAAAGTGGGACGCAGTGCCACTCAGGTTTGGCCCATCCACCTCTCGTAGATGGACACGGAGAGGCAAACGGGCCAACCCTGACTGGTGCTGTGAGCCAGTGCACCATGTCACATGCCATCAAATGAAGGGATTGGGGCAAAGTGGCCTTCAAGCAAGAGGGGCTTTGAGGGTCAAAGTGAGATCCCTGCGAAATCCAAGACTGTTGGGAGGCATGGCCCAGGAGGATTGGCAATGTTTCATGTAACACCTGCTGAGTAATAACATGAGAGACTCCAAGCTTGTAAAACTAAATTGGCCGTTTATTAAGAGAGGCTGCAACTGCGGCTAGCATTCCAAACACGTGCATGCCGAGAGTCTTCCAGGTGCCTCCTCCAAACTCTTCCCTCCTGCAACCTGTGCTCCTCCCTCCAAGTTCCATGCAGGTTGCTACAGGAAACAGCCTCACCTTCACTCCACCCCACTTAAGGCTATTGCCAATGCACAGTACCTACATGCCTCAGTCACATTGTGGGTGGCCTTTGAAGAGGGCAAGAAAAAATATTTGCACCCTCCCTACCCTTGTGATGCTACACATGACCCAAAGTAAACAGAATAAAGGCTCTCATGGTGAAGACTTTCTAGCAGATCTAGAAAGAAACACTGTCTAGGAAACCCTGCTGATCTGGGTCACTGCTGCCTTTACAAACCATATATGGGACAAAATCCTAAATTAATTTAAGTCAATGATAGTTTTCCCATCAACTTGCCAGGATGTCATACATGTTTTGGAATATTTATTTGTGCATGGAGAATGCAATGCTGAAAACACACCGGATGGGAATCCCTACTTCATTTCTTTTTTTCTTTCAAACCCATGCTACTACCTATCATTTTGACTTATTTCCTCTGTATAAAGTACAAAAAAGGATTTTCTGGCACAGGGAAAAGAAACAATGAAGGGAAGACACAAAGGGAAGGAACAAAGGAAAAGTCAAATTTAAACTTACTACTAGGACACCGTTTGTAATGAGCTTCTCAGGAGGACCAGGACTGAAAAAACAGAACCAAAAAATCAAACCAATTTTATTGAGTTGAAGGATTTTTTTCAAATGAGCACTTGTCACTGTACAGTTAAGAACAAATGGCTTCCCTGCTTAAAAATTACTGCAAAACACTAATGTATTCTGAAAGCCCTAACATATGGAACAGAAATATGGGCACTCACTAAGCAGATTAAGCAAAACTTTACAAAGTTAGACAATAGAGAGACACAACTGCTATCACATTGAGAAACCAAAAATAAAAAAAAACCTAATACAAAAACTAACAACTGAAGTTTAAAACTTCCTCTTGGGATAAATAATTAATAATTATAATAATTATAATAATTAATGGAGCTATCCCATCTCCTAGAACTGGAAGGGACCTTGAAAGGTCATCGAGTCCAGCCCCCTGCCTTCACTAGCAGGACCAAGACAGTCCATAACAGAGCAGACCACCTAGACTGGTGCCCAGGTCAATGTTCCCTCTACCTTTTTTATTTATTTAGAGTATATATACTACAGGGGCTACAGACTACACTGAGCACATATTTGTCCTTGGGTAAGCTTACATTTTTATTTAAGTGAGGATTGTGTGCAGGGTGTGAGGAGGAGTGTACAGGGGGTATGTGTGAGTGTGTGAGAGACAGAAAGACAGATGAGGTCATTGTGTGCGCACCGGGGATGTAGGGATGTGTAAGGTGATTGTGTGTGCATGGGGTAGGGGATGTAGAGGTGTGTGTGCACATATGTGGTGGGGGAGGGGGTTGTACAGGGGACACTGCCCCAGGGTGGCTACTCCCAGTATCACAAACTAGTCCCTGCAGCCATCCACTCTGCATCAGCAGTAGCCCAGCCAGGGGTCTGTGCAGGATATGGGATGTGTCAGACTGCACCTGTCCCAGGCTGAGGTTTTGAGGCCCCCCCGCTGGGCAATCCCAGGAAGGCGCCTGGCCACAACTCCTTCCCCTGTTGCCTCTCTACAGCAGCAACCACTGCAGCACTGGAAACCAACTGCCAGGCAAGGAGAACCGGGGACAATGCCTTGGCCGCATCAGGCCACACCTCCGGAGCTGCCAGTGCCCTGAGCCAGGGCCGCCCGGGGCGGGGGAGGTGGGGCAAGTGGGGCAATTTGCCCCAGGCCCCAGGCCCTGCAGGGGCCCCCACAAGAATTTAGTATTCTATAGTATTGCAACTTTTTTTATGGAAGGGGCCCCTGAAATTACTTTGCCCTGGGCCCCCTGAATCCTCTGGGCAGCCCTGCCCTGCGCTGGCACCACAGAGCCCAGCCAGGCCCCTCACTGAGCTCCTGCACAAGGGGCATCCCAGCACCGCCACCTCCTTCCGGCCAGGGGAGCATGGAGACCAGGAGCACTTCCACCACTCTGCAGTGGGGAGGTGGGACTGCACACACCCTGTCCTGGGGGTGAGCGGAGCAGGTTATTAAGGGGCCATACCACATCCTGCTGGGCCACACAGAGGAGACATGAGTTGCATGGTTTCTGACCTGTGCAACTTATACAAGATTACCACACAGCTGCACATGTGTGCAGTTTACAGGGAACATTGGTCCTGGTCCATCTAGATTCATATCCTGCCTGTAGCATGATATGGTGGGAGAGGTATTCATCTGAGCAGCTTTGGCATTGGACTGGTTGCTCAGCTGTTCTGCCATATCTCACCAGTTGGCAGCCTAACGACCTACGCTCAGTGCAACATACAGGCTCACTCCAATCTCATGGGAGCAGGTGGAGCCCACCCCAGGGTTCTCGTGTTCTCCTGTGGCACTCAGGCCTAGGGTCAGATGAGCTATAATGAACCGTCCCAACTTGAAACCAAGTGCTATGGAAGCCACAAATGTCTTTGCCTCAGATCAACCTGATTTGTGATTAACTGTACTGGAAGCCATCACATGATCCATAAGAGGAAAGCAAAAACCACTATAAATACAAATTATGCAATGCTTTAAAATGGGAGGAAATATCCCGTCTGACTACTCCAGATTATTTACATCATGGTCATCTAGGAATCCTGAACAAGGATCAGGATCCCATTGTGCTAGGCACTATACAGACAAGCAATAATAAAAGACAATCTTTGCCCCAGAGAGCTTACAGTCTAAGGCCTCGATCCTGCAAACACTTATGCATGTGTTTGTTTATTACTGTGAGTAAATCAATGAGACTACACTTCGTAGTAAAGTCAGTGAGACCACTGAAATCAATGGGATTGCTCATGGCAGTTGTAATAAAGCAAGTTTGCTGTGTTGGTCCCAGGATTTGAGAGAGACAAGGTGGGTGAGGTAATAGCTTTTATTGGACCAACTTCTGTTGGTGACACACACAAGCTTTTGAGCTACACAGAGTTCTTCTTTAGGTCTGGGGAAGGAAATCTCAGACACTCTGATTTCACAGTAAAGTAAGCACAGGCATAAGTGTTTTCATAGATACATAGATTTTTAGGCCAGAAGAGATCATTATAATGATTTAGTCTGACCTCCTACATAACAAAGGTCATAGAATTTCACCTAATGATTCCTGCAGCAAGCCTACAACTTCTGTTTGAGTTATAGCATATCTCTGGGGAAAACATACAATCTGAATTTAAAGACTGCATGATGGAGAAATTGTTCCAATGGTCAGTTACTCTCATTGTCAAAAAAATTTATCTTATTTCTAGTCTGAATTTGTCTAGCTTCAGCTTTCTCGTTATGTTTTTTTCTGCTGGATTATAGAGCCATATATTATCAGAGATCTCTTCCTTATGTAGGTACTTGCAGAAGATGCTTATGTCACCTCTTAACTTTCTCATAGATAAAACTAAATAGTTCTTAAAGTCTCTTATCATAAGGCATGTTTTCCATTCTTTTTCATTCCATTCTTTTCTAATCACTCTTGTAGCTGTTTTCTAAACCATTTCCAATTTTTCAACATTCTCTTTGCAATGTGGTCACCAGAACTGGATGCATTATTCCACCAGTGGTCTCACTAATGCATACCACCACCTCCCTACTTGATATTCTCCTTATTTTATACATCCAAATATCTCATAATCCCATTTTAGCTACAACATCGCACTGGGAGCTCATGGTAGTTATACCATTACTCCTAAATCTTTTTCAGTGCCACTGCAATCCAGGATACCCTCTCTCATCTTGTAAGTGTGATCTACATTCTTTACTCTAGACCTTGCCTCTGGCTGTATTAAAATACATCTTGTTCAAAAGAGTCCACCTTACCATGCAATGCAAATTGGTTTCTATAAACTGACTTATCCCGATGTTATTTACCATTCAACCTATTTTTGTGTCCTCTGCAAATCTTATCAGCAATAATTTTCTGTTTTCACCTAGATCATTGATAAAAATACTGAATAGTACTGGACTGAGGACAGACCTCTGTCCACTAGAAACACCTGCAATAGGTGTACAAAACAGATAAATGGAGTCAATGTGTGTTGGAATAATGAGGTAAAAATAAAACAAAGTTAAGCAGTAAAACTGTAATCTCAACTCTCCTCTTCTTTTGTTTTTAAATGGAGGAGGAGGAGGATACATTTCCAATATTACATTCATGTTGATCCTTGTTGTGAATTTGTTATTAGCACCTTACCAGTCTACACATACCACTCAAGGGCCTACAACTTTGGACTTTTTACTCACATTTTCTCCATCTTGAATTCTACTTCCAGAGACTCCTGTTTCTGAAAAGAAAAAGGAACAATAAGCATCTGTGGTATCAACCCATTCAGACCAGAACTATCCTAGCTTTACTTTCTGGACAAATCTCTTCAACCAGACCCTTGGACTATCAGAGATGTTATCAGATTATGCTTCCCTTTACTGCTGGCCAATGAAAATGAGAATCAAATGAAAGGAAACCCACAGAACCTGGCAAAACAAATCCCTCTCCCCCTGAAATAATTGTGTCATTTAGGAAATGTATGAGTTTTCCTCAGTTTTTTTCACCAATTTTTCACATTTTTAGAGAAGCATTTGAGCATGGGGAGAGTAAAATTAAGTCAAAGGGTAGAAAGCTATTGATTTGGACCACATAAGATAAATAGCACTTTGGACAGGCCTAAATGATAACAAGTTGTCAACATTTTTTAGCCTCTCACAAAGATGATGGCATAACAGAGAATAAATGTTTTTTTCTGGATCTATGAAAAGAGATTTTTGCTGCCATTGCTAACAAACATTTAATGAAACAGGACAACGGTATCAGCT
The DNA here is from genome assembly GCF_013100865.1 of Trachemys scripta elegans. Classification (NCBI taxonomy): domain Eukaryota; kingdom Metazoa; phylum Chordata; order Testudines; family Emydidae; genus Trachemys; species Trachemys scripta. Next base: position 61,814,169 of record NC_048301.1, on the reverse strand, counting down.
CGTGTAAAGCCAAAGCCAGGTCAGTACGAGAAGCAGATGAGACAGCAACATCAGGATCTGCTCTCCTCAAATTTCAGTTCTTACCTCTGATTTCAAAGAGAATATCTCATAGGCTACCTCTCCAGGCCTGACTTTAGCAACATCAAACATAACAGTGAATTGTGCGTCATCTTTGGTGAGTGAATCATCATCATACACTGTCAATTCTAGGATATTCTGGAAGCAGAAGGGAAGATGTGTAAGAATTCTATACCCTACTTAAAAGAGACAAAAATTTAAGTAATCTTTGTTACATTATCTTTCAGCTGAGAGAAGAGAAGAACAAAGGAGGCAGTGCATTCCTTCACGAGCCTAGCAATGTGGAACTCAGTCATTAACTAAATTCCAAGAAACTGGTGCATAATGATTCAGTCAATGTCTTTTCAATCATCTATTGTATCCTGTGATGGGGGAAATGGTTCCTCTCTGGAGAGCCTTTGCTGTCACCCAATTCAAGGACCAATGATTTCAGCTTCTCCATAACCAAGATTGTCTCAAATAAATCACCTGATGTCTATTTTACTCTGCACAATCAGCTCTTTGGAATTCGGTCTCAAGAGCATTTCCCTAATTTGTCTACTCTGTTTGATCAGCAGGATTTAAAGTGAAGCCTCTGGACTCTTCATAAGGATGAATTCTCATTGTCTTAACTACCTTGACCTCATTCTGGATCCTGAAGTAAAAGGTCTCATTCCAGACAGGGTCCTCAGTTTTCTTGATGGTTTTGGTCTTGACCTTTTTATTTGAAGCTGTTGGCAGCCACAGGCTCACGTAGCAATCAGATACAGTGACTGCAAAAGAAAAAGAAATGACATGCCAGTATTTTATATCAAATATTTAAAACTTGTTTCAGTCTTAGAAGCAGACATGAATGACATTACCTAGCAGGCTTTGGGGAGAAAAGAGAAATTGTCTATTCTAGAGAAGGGGAGAGAGAGAGATGGATGGATGGATGGATGGATGGATGGATGGATGGATGGATGGATGGATGATACCACAGAGCTGTGCTCCATCCAATATCTGTCTCTGACACTGGCTAGTACCTGATGCTTCAGAGGAAGGTACAAAAAACCCTACAGTACACAGTTATTAAATAACCTGCCCACACAGAAATTATCTTTCTAGCCCCATTAGAAGTTAGCTTATGTCCTGGAGCACAAGAGCCACTTATTTCCCTTCAGAAGCTCTAGGCTATTTTTTAATCTTTATTATTATTATACATCCAGATATTCTTATTAACCACACACACTTATTTGAATCATTGTGGAAGCTCACTCAACTGCCTTTTTGCTCAGGGACTTGGTTGTAACATTCTATCTGAAAAACTCCAAGACACAAAAGGCCACTCGAAGATACATAGTATCAGGTCTGTCTTAAAGCCAGGACTGAGCCAATATTCTGCATGGCTTTGTGAAGTGAGAGGTGTGGGGTCTCAGACATATTTCCATAACTCGCATAACACATCTTGGAGTGGGATGGTTTAACTGGACAGATCAAGGATGCTTTAGCTTAGGGGAAAGTGCAGGAGAGGACAGTTAAACAACTGGAGGAGGAGGGTCAGAGTGCCTGTCTTTACTGGGGATATTCAAAAGGATTTCTCATCAACTATGGAGGACCTCTGCAAATGGGAGGTGAGAGGTCCCAGAGTACATCTGTGATGGGTTGGACTCCCCTTCCAGGGTGCCACCTGATGTGCCCCAACCCTCATCCCTGACCCCCCTCCTCAGAGCCAGCACCCCGAACCCCACTTCTGCACTCCAAACCCCCTCTAGTGCCCCAAGCCCCAGCCCTGACCCCCCTCTCAGAGCCAGCACCCTGTACCCTCTCCTGCACCCCAACACTCTGTCCCAGCCCAGAGCCCCCTCCTGCACCCAAACTCCCTCCTAGAGCTTGCACCCCTCACCCCCTCCTGCACCCCAATCCCTTGCCCCAGGCTCAGCCCAGAGCCCCCTCCCACACTGCGAACCCCTGGGCTCCAGCCTAGAGCCCGCATCCCCTTCCGAACCCCAGCTCCCTATCCCAGCCCAGTGAAAGTGAGTGAGGATGGGGGAGAGCGAGCGACGGGGGAGGGGAGGGATGGAGTGAGTGGGACAGGGCTTTGGGGAAGGGGCAGAGTAGATCCTGGGTTGCCCTTAGATTCAAAAAGTGATCTTGGGTGTAAAAAGGTTGGAGACCATTGCACTAAGAAATACTGGCTACAAATCATAATTTCTCACCCTAAATATTGTTTCAAGCAGGTTTCAGAGTTTCTTGAAGGTAAACTGCACTGCTTGCAGCGTAAATCTGTAGATTCCTTTTGCAGGCTGACCTTTCTTGCCTGGGCTCAGCCCCTGCCCTCCCCCACACTTAAGATCCTTTGTTTCTTCAGGTGTTTTCAGCAGTCTTCCTTCTTGGGCAGGGAGGCAGTGGAGAAGAGCCCTGATTAACTCACTCCCCAGCCTTAAATAGGATTTGCATATGGCAGGAATCCACTGTTTCCTAGTTTGATCCCCACCCCGTTCCCGTGGAAAAGTACCAGCATTTCAGGATGGAATCCTGTACAAAGTGACATGATCACATGACCCTACAGTGTGAAAGCAGCATCCCAGGAAACTTCTCAGGAAGGAGGGAGATTAGTGTATCTAAAGTCCTAGTTTCCTTCCAAATGGCCCATCCAGGCTGTTTGCATACTGTCTGGTGGGTGTTTCCCAGATGAAAACACAGTTGTAACTATTACATAGTCAATATTTCTAGCTTCAGATACAGAACGGATAACATGCATACAAATTGGATACTCACATTCAGGAAATCATAACCTTTCCAGTGTTATCTCACATGACCCATCTTGCATAAAACATATCTTAGGGTTGCCATATTCATATCATAACAATATTTCTATAAAGAATATGGGGCATAATGTCACAATATCTTTCAAAGGGGGCCATAGTAGGCCATTGAGAGGGGGAATATGTAGGGAGGGAATGCGAATTAAGAGGGGTTTTCACAAAAGAGACCCATTTTGGCTGCATACCCAGCACATATTTAGGACTGGCCCAGCAGGTTGCTGTTCTTATCAAGGGAGAATCAATATAATTTTCTGTGGCTGAGAATCTGGAGACTGCAGAGACCCCAGAACACAGAGGGGCTTAGGCTGCCCAGAATTCTCTATCTTGCCCTGAGACACTAGAGATTCTGAGTATCAGCGGGGTAGCCGTGTTAGTCTGGATCTGTAAAAAGCAACAAAGAGTCCTGTGGCACCTTATAGACTAACAGACATATTGGAGCATAAGCTTTCATAGGTAAATATCCACTTCGTCAGACGCATCTGATGGAAATTGAAATAGAGATTCTGAGTGTCTGTAGTACCTTATATCATCTTTTTAAAGCATGTGGAACATTTGCATTTCACACAGTCTGGCTGGTGAAACTCCAGTCTATGAGTTGATTTATCCACATGTGAAAAACCATAAACAAACTGTCCCAAGCAGATTAACAGACTGCAATGACTGACTGCAAGGGACAATCAAAAGGACCCACAGTTGGGAGTCTTCTGTCCCACTAACTCCCTGAAAGACTATGTCCTCACATCTGCAGGTACTTCAGCCCCCCCCAGTAATAATCCAGGTGCAACCTCTTTAATTACACTGCATTTGCTTCTCACATATATTGCTCACAGTCAGTGAGCCCTGGGAAGTACTGACGGAAGAACACAACTCACAGAGGTCTTTCGAGGTGATGTTCCTGGCTCGGATGACTCTCACAGAGAGCAGGCAGTTGGGAGAGGTTTTGATCTGCAGAGAAACCAAACACGAGTTTCATCAGCATAAAATAACACAACATTAAATATATTCAAAATAGGACAGAAAAGGGCCTTTCTATTTATGGTTTGCTCTTATTCTTCTACTAGCAACTATTGTTCATAGTGGACGGATACATTGCATGACTACCACCATCATCGTTATCCCCTGAAAACTGGTCTTTAAAAGTTTTCCTCTCTGCCCCCAGGTAAATTTAGAATGACGGAACCTTGATCTAATTTAATAGCAACAAGTTATGCCAGGGAATGTATCACAGGCTATTGGGTACGTCTTGGATGGATGAAGGTATGAGCTGGGAGGACCCATAGTCTCAGCCTCTGACAACATTTACAGCCAGGCACAACATTTACCTTCAAGTCAATGCTGCCTCATCTTCAGACTTCCTGAGTGCATTGATGGCTGTCGAGCATGGTTACGCTGCAGATCTGCTGGCAGCAGTGCACCACTGACCCAAGTTGCGCCAAAACTGAGCGTTACAGAACACCAACCCTGGCAGCATGTGGCTGCTTGAACGAGCTTTACCTAGATACTTATACTAGTACCCCACCGTGATATCTGGGCACCTTATAGGTTTCTAGCACTGCATCACCCTGTGATATCAGAGCACTGTCCAGGGATCTAGGCATTAGGACCCATTTTTCACCAAGTCTCAAGATGGCCTCAATTCAGTGTGCTCACAACTGACTGCGCTATGAAAAATCACATTTGCACACACTAACAGAATAGCTGGGCCCTTGGATGCATTAGTAGCTAAACTTTTCCCCTTCCAGATCGGATGTTTAATCTTTAATCTAGGTGTGTAGCTACTGTAGTGTTTATTCATAAAGAACTTGCTTTCAAAGACCTAACCTACATAGGGGAAATTGACCAGCATAGCTATTCTGAAATAATACTGCTATAAAGGAATAACTCTCCTGTGTGGACCCTCTAATTTTTATTCCAGAATAATCATCATTCTACTTGGGAATAGTTCACTCAACAATAGCTATGCCAGTCAATTTCCCCATGTGGACAAGGCCTAACAAACAAGGAAATTGGCTTCCCAACTGTTCCTCTGAGCCAATCACAAGAGTTTGACTTACACATCTTCACATGCAAAGACTTATTAACATCTGAATGCTGGATTGTACAACCAGTATTTCTGGTGGGATTTCATTAACATCCTAATACGAGGTTTTAAAACTAATGACACCTCCAGCACAATATGGGCCATCATCTACTCTCAGAACTTGTCCACACTGGAGAAATTAAACAATAAATTGTCCCCTTCAATCAGTACAAATGGTCTTGTGTTCAGATACAAAAAGTACTACAATCAATTGTTGGGAGGATAAATAAACACAGCAAGTGCCCTGGGATTGTATAGCTCAAACAACAACAGAGTCCCAGTTGCTGCAGGCTGAATCAATTGAGTGGCGGCACGGATGAATCTTTGTTTCACTAATGATGAGTTGTCAGTTGCGACAGTTGTCATCTTGCCCACTTTCCCCCTCCACCCACCTCTTGGGGTTCTGTGGCATTAGAGTGCACAAGTCTCCCAGAGCAGCAGTCTCCCCTTTAAAGGGTTGGAGTGTTCCCCTTTAGCTTGAGAGAGGTCATCAAAGAGGACAACTTGCTACACCTGAATTGGCTTAGGACAGCCTCAGTGTGGATCCAGGGCCAAACAAATTGAAGGTGGCGGGTAGGGCTCACTGAATCATTTGTGCTGCAGTCAGTGCAAAACACTCCAGTGAAAAATACATGATCCAACTTCACAATGGAACCAAGGCCTCAGTTATTCCAGGTTCACTCCAGTGTAACTGAGATAAAAATTGGGCCCAACCACTTTAGCATGAGCTAAAGGTAAGGTTTGCTGTCTTCATAACACAGCAAACTACATAGGATATTACATTTAATTCAAAATCATAAGCACTCTTACAGTTTCTGAATAATTGTCACAATATTCACGTACCTAAACCTTTCCTGCTGCTCTGGGGCACCCTTCCCTTTCCCATGTGCACAGTATTTTCCCATTTTTTCCTCTCAAAATAGGCCCACACCAGTGACTAGCACTCACGTGTACATATGCAGAGTCAAATGTATACATTTCAGCACAACTGCTGAGCTGGCCAAAACAAAAACAAAGAAAACAACCCTTTATTTTTGCATGAAAATGAATATTGACTTCAGTGGGTGGTGGATTCAGCTCTGGGTGTAAATATGTTTGTGTAGTTCACAGACCTTGGCCTCATCAGCACTCAAGTTTTTATAGATCTCACAGCAAAGGAAAGTGTTACGGAGGGTTTTGAAGGAGGCGAATGAGTTCACTTCGTGGATGGTTCCAGGGAGCGCCTCCCCGGAATGAGGGGCAGCATGGAAGAAAGCACAAGAGAGCTTGTTTGAAAATTTAACATACAGGTGATGGAGGCGGACATCAGGGCTGATCAGAGGCACGAGATGACCTTTCAATACCACGTGAGAGATAATAGGTAGGGTGGGGAGAGGACATGAAGGGCCTTGAAAGTGAAAACAAGTGCTTGATACGATGGAGAAAAGGGAGCCAGTAGAGAGACACAAAAAGAGGGGTGACACAGTCAAAGCGACGGGCTAGCAAAGTGATCTTTGAGCAGCATTCTGCATGGATATGAGTGGGGCAAGAGTACATTTGTCAAGGATAGAGAGAAGGATGATGCAGTGACCAAGATGTGAGGTGACAAGAGCCTGGGCAAAAGTTTCAGCTGTGTGGATGAATAATAAAAGCAGTGTCTTATGGACAGCATGCAGCAAGAATCTATAAGACTTAGACATATCCTGGATGTGAGGAGCTACAGAGAGGTCCGAGTCAAAAATGATGGACAGGTTAGGGCCCTGAGTGACAGAGAGAACTGTAATGATGTCCACAGGGATTGAGAAAGGAGCTAGCAGGGAGAGTTTTATTGTCTACTTGTGTCAATATCAAGTCAAGTTCAAAGTCTCAGTCGTTTTCTTCAAGGAGCTCATTGGCATGGGTCCAGTGTATCTGAAAGACCACTTACCACCAGGGATGAAGAGCAGAGTTAACAGCTCCACTCCTCTGGCCCACAGGAACTCTTTACAATAAGTAGAAAGCTCATCTGTGCAGGAGATAGGATTTTCTTGAGGATTGTTCCAAGACTGTGGAAGGAACTCCCACAGGAGCCAAAAACCATCATAAACCTCACCACCTTCTGTTCCAAATGCAAAGCATGTTTCTTCAACCCATCTTCTCTAACATAAAGAGAGCAACACATACACTTAAAAAACAACAACCCCCAAACCCTACCTAAACAACACACTACAGAGTACACACAGTTCACCTGATGGAGAAAATATGTGAGAGAGCACAAGCCACATGTGGCAGAAGGTAGTCAAACCACTTAATGCAGCACTGGAAGGCACTCTGATACTACTGTGATGAAGGCAATATAAGAACCTGCACAGAATAGAATCTGCTAAGTCCCTATAATCCTGCTCCCGAACTTCCAAAAACTCACTGCATCACTTGCCTCTCTAGAACTTTGACAGGTCATCTCAGGTCCATTCCACGCAGCCAGTCAGATCCTGGGCCTGATCTTCAGCCTAGATATCCAGACTGAGGACATCACAACCCAGCCACTGTCTTGGATAGACCATCATTTCATTTAGGCAGTGGTCAGAGACCTTCCAAGTCCCAGGTAACAAGAAAGACCAATGATTGTGATTTGACCACAAAGACTGATGGACTCCAACAAATTCCAAAGCCCGCTAAAATACAGCAGCACTCCACCAGGGGGTGCTGGGGATACAGCAGCAGCTTGAACTAATAATAGCAACCGAATGCACAGCTTCCATCATGTACCAAATTTATGGTTTTGTTCAATGGCTTTCTGCATTCCCACTATAAAAAGTGTTCCAGCACCAGTCTCCACCCATAGCATGAAGAATCGGGGATCTGGTGAATAATTATCATTCTATCCTGGCCTCAACCATCGACACAGCGGCCCCCAGATGTCTCCTTCCTTCCCATTACACACACAGATTTTCTGGATTTTATGACACCCTGCACTGGATGAAGAGAGGTTAGAAAGTTGAGTGCTCAAGGGTGAAAACAAGAGGCTGATACAGGCAGGATCAAACATAACAAAGTCTTCATAGCCTTTGTGAGGCTGTATTACAGGCCAGGAAAACCTTCTTATCCATAGCATCCATTAAAGCTGCCAAATTCCAGCCCCCAGGAGCCATCCAGAGTGGGAGACCACTTCATCAATTCTGAATGCTTACAACCTGCATCAGAACTGAGCACCAAGCACTGTGAAGAAGTAACACATATTTGGCTGAAACAATCACACATTCTGGAAGCCTTATCAGATGACACAGATCTGCTTCACTTGCAGTTGCCAACCAACAGCCCCCGCCCCCCCTGCATTCCTGGAGTTCAATACATTCACTCATCAAGAAGTTCTGGACACCCTATGGGCATCCCATCCCAAGACTTGTGAATCTGACACATACCCTTTCTGGTCTTGTGAAAGAGTCATGACCAACTAGTGCCACTCCTCACCAAAATAGCCAACACCTCATTCAGAAAAAGAAGCTTCCCTTCCTCTTTCAAACATGCAATAGTCCAACCAACACTGGAGAAACCCTCCCTGGATACACTGGTTCTAGATAACTACTGCTCAGTGTCGAACCTCCCATTCCTGAGCAAGCTCGTAGGGAAGCTAGTTAGATGAGCTTGTAGTCAGCTTTGGCTAAAGCCAACATCATAGACCCAGCACAATCTGGATTCAGGTCAGGACATGGAACTGAAACTGCTTTAGTGGCACTGATGTATCGTCTTCTCCTATCAATAGATAGAAAAATCATAGAAGTTTAGGACTGGAAGGGTCCTCAATAGGGCATCTAGTCCAGTCCCCTGCACTCAAGGCAGGAATATGTAATAACTAGCCCTGACAGGTGTTTGTCCAACCTGTTCTTAAAAACCTTAAATGACAGAGATTCTACAACCTCCCTAGGCAACTCGTTCCAGTGCTTAATTACCCTGACAGTTAGGAAGTTTTTTCCTAATGTCCAATTCTCATCCTCCTGGACCTCTCTGCAGCATTTGACACTGTTGACCATGAGCTTTTGCTGTCTCATCTGAGAGAGGTGACAGATCTAGGGTAATGGCTTAAATGGTTAGTAGCCTTCCTGGAAGGAAATGCTCAATAAGTAGTGATGGAAAACTGCACCTCCACTACTAGACCCTGACTTGTGGAGTCCCACAAAAATCAAGTCTCTCTCTGGTCCTTTTCAACATCTACATGCAGCAATTAGGTGAATTGGTCAGATGACATGGACTCAAGTGCCAGCAGTATGCAGATGACAAACAGCTCTACCTATTCTTCACCGCATATGACCACACTGCTACTGCAAAGGTGGCCCAGGACTTGGACAAAATCAGCGTATGGATGAAGAACAGCTAACTGAAGCTGAACCTCAACAAAACAGGGATGAGGCAGATGGGAAGAGGAAAATGTTTTGAAGCGTTTGTAGTCACAGTGAAGTCTCCTTTGGTGATCGTTTCATTCCCACCATAGATCAGTTCAGTTTGTAGTCTAAGATCGCTTTTGCATTCCTCATTGATTCTAAGCTCTCACATAGCAGCGTCTATGAGTAATTCTATCTACCATATCTGGTTGGCTTGGAGACCCCGTCCCATCCTTGAGGATGACGACCTTCATCACCTTTCCTCTAGACTACAGCAATGTAGAATACGTGGGCATGAAACCTTCACTGCTGAGGAAACTCAAACTAGTACACAATGCTGCAGCACATTGCCACAACAATGCAGGCTACAGCAAGCACATCACCCCATCCTCTGCTCTCTACACTGGCTTCCCAGAGAATACTGAATCAGGTTCAAGATATCAGTCCTTATCTTCGAAGATCTTCCTAAAGTCCTAAGCAGAATGGAACTCTCAACAATAAGAGCAAAGCTCATCTGTGCAGAAGACAGAGTTTTCTCAGGGACCAATCCAAGCTGTGAAATGAACTCCCCCAGGGACTAAGGACCATCACAAACCCCACCACCTTCCACTCTATGGGCAAGGCACATTTCTTTGACCTTGTCTTCTCTAGCATATGAACAGAGCAATTAGTACATTTAAAAAATCTTCTGCCAAAACAAGATGCTGCATTGCACGTGCTTCTCCCTCTGGGAGGAGGATGAGAGAACAAACAACATATGACAGATATTAGTCATATTGCTTAATGCACTGCTGGAAGGTGCTTACATGCTATAGTGATAAACGTAGAGCAAGAACCTATGCAGAATAGAATAGAATTTACTCCAAATTATCTTCTCACTCCCTTTTCTTCCTTCAGTCCCCAGGCCTAACTGTTCCCTTTGTGCTAAACTGTACCATTCCCAAGCTCCCCAGTGTGCTGCTGGGGAATGTACAGGCTGTTTCCTTTTCCTATTCTTAGCTTCATGCCTTTCATCATGCTGCCCCCTACATCTGGAAAGCTGGCCCTGTCCCCATCAGCCAAATACCCTCTGTCCTTCCACAAACTCCTCTTTAAAATCTGTCTCTCCAAGCAATCCTTGCTCCTTTCTTCTTAATCAATAATGCCCCACATCCTTCCTTTCCTGTGCTGCTGTTCTATTATTTAGGCTGTCAGCTCCTCAATGCAAGTAATGTACGTTATTGACATTTAGAAAGCAATAATTCACAGCACTACAGAACTGTTGTAGAATAATAAACTTTGATGAACGAAAGGTGCAGGGTCCTCCCCCTTCCCAGTCTATTTCTGTGCCTTGAGCTGTAGCTCTCTGGCTGGTTAGGAGCAGGAGGTAGCTTTGACTAGATAGAAGGAAGAACATATTTGCCCTGAGGTCCCTTGATCATGTTCTCATCCATTAGAAATCACCAGGCAGCACATACTCTTCTAAAACATACTCTTAACATTTGGAATGGAGTTTGGAAAATATTATTCCATAAACACACAGAAGATTTCTCTTCCCATCTTGCAGTATAGCAACTCCTGATGTACCCTACCTTTGTTGGACAAAACTATGAGGAGAGAGAAAGCTTTTTGTTGTTTTTTCAATATTTTAAGACAAAGAGGCAATGAAATTACATCATAGGATAGACATGTTCCTAAAGTTTGGGCCCCCAGATCTCTGTATGCTGTGTACATTACTCATCCTGCTGACCCTGGAAGCCAGTTTCTGGAAGGTTACAGTGCTAATCATTTGCTGGATCTGCTCCCCAGCTTCTAAAACAGTAATTCATATGCCTACTAGCACCAAAAAGATGGTAATCAATTGTCTCTTCTGCTTATAGACAGTCTCTCTGTGATACCAGTCCAAAACCAAAACCTTAGAGTTTTAACAAAGGAAATCAGGACATTTATAATAATAAAATAATAAAAACATGGTTCCAGAAATTTTGTATCAAATGTCAGTTCCACCAGCAATTTAGGTGGATATCCAGTCCCCCACTGCTACTCTGTCCATAGGGAACATTGATTTGTTTGCTTGATCAATTAACAATAAAGAGTCTACTAAGACCTTGTTTGGATATAGGACAAGGAAAAGCCATTTAGAAATAGAATCTGGAATTTATACATCAAACTCTAGATTCCAGATCTAAATGCCTGTCTCTCAGCCATAGTCTCAAACCAGTCCCACTATTGTCTCATCTATTAGCTGTTTCTTCTATGAGAGTCAGTTCCACAGCATGCAAAGTCCAGCTGGGAGTGCAACTTCTAAGATCAAACCTAGAAATAAAGTCCTTGATGTGTACATGCTGGATCCCAAGTTGGGAGGGTTGGCCATATTTCACCTTCATCTCATCAAAGCTTTTTGGGCCAAAGCCATCCCTGCGGTGTAACTTCATTGCTCCTTTGATGAAGATTTTTCTCTTGCCCTTTCAGCAACCTGTAGTTAGCTAAATAGGTCTATATCGAGCAGTGGGTACTTCTACTCAGTGACTTCTAGCTTGGTGCAACTGTTTCCTTCGGTGTGATACAATTTTTCTCCACTACTGTATAGAGGAAAGGGATGTAAGTAATACATCTTACACCATATGGAGTCACTCAACATATTCATCATTATTTTTGGATACCGAATTTTGGTTCGGCTAATTATAAAGTGAGCCTGTTTCCCAAATTCAGAATGAGACATAATGTCCTAAGAAATAAAAACTATTAAGGAGGGATTGCTACAGGTATGCAGGAAGAGGAATTTCCATGTCACAGGAAATTCCCTGATTTCAAAATTTGTTTTCATGCTGAATCAGAACAAATCACTGTGTTTTACATTTTTTCTAAATTAAATTTCATCGGAATCACTGCATCCATGGAAAGTTTCAACCTCAACAAAACAGCATTTTCTGACAGAAAAACGTTCCATCAGAAAATGTTGGACCAGCTCTAGGGATGACTACAGCCAATACCAGAAGAAAAGGCCCTGATGTGAATATCAAATCAAAATTATATCATCACTTTGGACAGTAACCATGACCAAAACTTCTGTAGAAACCATGGTGATGCATTAAGACTCTAAGAATAGTAAAGAGAATTTTCTAGATGTTATGATGTATTTATGTTTTCTACAGAACTCTATTTTTAAAAATAAAACCACTATTCCCTGGTTTCTAACTTGCCCTGTCAAGATGCTGAAAAATGCAAATGTCCCTTCAGATGTTCTTTATAAAAAGCATTAGCTGGTATAATAGGAATCTAATGTCTTCAGAATGTACATGAAGCCTTCTGTCAGTATAAAAGATTCAAACAGGTCCACACCCCTTCTGGGTGGCAAAAGGGATTTGTAATGTTTGAATTGTTTTTAACCTATTATTCTTAAAGTTAAGCTTTCAAACCATCGATATGTACTGCAACCTTAACTTCACCTTAAAGGGTTTTGTGTGTGAGAATGCTATAAATAGTACATGATCAGCAATGATTCTCCTCAAGTTGCAGCATACAACACTGTCCCTCTTACTTTGTTTAAAACCTCAAAATGCCCTTTTTTCTCTTACTTTTTTGTGAATGAGATATAAGAGCTGGGATATTGGTTTGGAAATAACTCAGTCTGTACTGCCTCCACTATGCTGTAGTCCCTTTTCTTTGCCATCTGCCACCCTCTCTTAAATACGCCTGTGAGAAAATAACTCAGACTGTTAACAATTCTGTTTACCTTTAGTAAAAAGTAGGAATTATCCCCTCACCTGCCAAAGACACTCATTAGTGGACAGCGCAAGCCCAGACATGAAGAACTTCCACTAGGATAGTGGAGGTACAAAAAGACACCCAAATGCCACATCAAAACTTTCCCTGCAGCTAAAGCAGGACTAAAATATGCTGCATTCTACCACAGGCAGTCACATCTGCATCTCAAAGGATCTGGCCTGCGTCTGGAAGTTACTTGAGGAGAAGTGGCACAGATGCTCCACAGCAGCCGGGTTTCTGACAGTCACTAAGGATACTGGGTATTTTCTTACCTTACCCGCAGAGTTCTCCATTAATTGCAAGTTAGGCCGTGGTGATGATGGCAAAATTCCAACTGACTTTTGAGCAACAGGGCTGTTGGCTGCCAGGCACACACACACAGCTTGATGTTGCCTTTACACGGATACACCCAGCAGGGCAGGTGTAATTTATAGAGACTCTGAGATCCACCCCCTGACTCCTGCATGCAGAGAAAACAGTCTGCTGACGTGTGCCCCAATACTTGGGGTGAGGGGAAAAATGCAGCTATCATAACACTTCATGTGCCTGGTGGCCAGTAAGTGCATACTACCATGTTCAGAGGGGTTATCCCTAACATCTCCACCAAATCATGCCTACCCATAATGGTTTTTATCCAACACTTCCAAAAAGCACAATACTTCCATAAAGAATGAGGATGGGAAGAAATCCCTGAATCTCAGCCACAGATGTCTATGGTGAAACGTCTCATCCCCAGATTCTCAGCTCAGCCCATTCTGTAGTGGAATTTTTTTTTTTAAATGTAGAGTTTTGAATCTTTCTATTTACCAGTGTAACAGGATTTCCTAACCTGGCGAATGGGCTCTATAGAAGGGGGGTTCCCAGGCTAGCTCAGGAGTGCATGTGGGACAAAGAAAAAACCCAATGAGGGCAGGGGAAGCAACTGCTCATAATCTGTGCTTGTGGGTAGAATACTGAGTGATTCCTTGAAAGCACCTACCTTCCCTCCCTGCTCCCAAGGTAGCTTCTAAAGCAGCTGTTGTAGCAGCTCATGCGTGCAATACCACAGGCCCATGCAGCTGCCCACCAGCCAAACTATTCTTAACTGTGTAGCATTAAGCTCAGCCATGAGAATGGAGATGACCCAGCCCCACAGAGCCACCAATGGACATCCACTATAAGTAGCATGCACCCTTACAGTAAGTAGGAGGATGGGGAGAGGGAGCTACCTGAAAGAGGGCATCAAAAACAATTAAAAGGAGGATGCAGGGAGGGGAAAATACACTGGTAAGAAACAAGATGAGAAGGGGAAAAGTAGAATTAAAAACAAAGGAGAGGAGAGAGGAAAAACTGGACAGGAAAAAAAGAGATAGTGCAGCAAGCATGCCGAGGAATGGTATGAGGGGGTCAGGGTGAAGATGGGGAGAGGCATCAACCCATCTAAAGGGAACTCCAATAAAAATAAGTCTGGGAATTGGGCTGCAAGGAACTGTAAGAGTTAATGCTGAAGGCCTCCCTACACCCAGAAATAGTGATTTGACTACAGACTGGTTCCCTTTTACAACACAAACAAGAGACACTTTGATCTAGACAAGATGTTTCAAGCTAAGTAGCAGCAGCCCTTAATGTTAAATATAAATAAATATAGAGTATTTCAGCTATTCTATTATGTCATATTATGACGTCAACAGAAGTAGTAGGAGTGCACATGATGCATTACTACTACTGATGTCATTAAATAATGTAAACATAATACAAATATTAAAAGGAAAATAAAAGTATTTAAATTCTGAAATGAAATTTTCAAACAATTTTTTGAAACAAATTGTTCTTGCATTAAGGGTCCAACTCTACCACCCTTCTAACACTAAGGAGTAACCTACTCCACAAGTAGTCCATGGATATCTTTGTAAGGATGACAGAATCGAGCCCTAATTGTCATGTCAGAACGTAGTTAATAGCTTTATGTAAAGAGATCTAACCAACAGTAACAAGCTGTGGATCATAATCAAAGGGCCAGATACTGCCTGTGCATCAAGGCAGTAAACAACAATTCAAAAACGACACCAAATTTCCATAGTTTCTTCAGTACTGAAAATGTACTTCCTTTGAAAAAAGCTGTGGACAAAAATACAGTGTGGGCTGGTGAAGACCAATGCCAGGACCCCTGGGCATTCCCTTGCTTGTGCAGAGCAAATGAGTACCAGTGGACTATTCTTGTCTCAGCAGACTTGGAAGGCTGCATTGAAGCGTGAGGTGAGAAAGCCTATGCCTATAGGAACATAAAGGCCATGACAGTGAGACACAGGATGCAAGCACTGTTAAATTCATTGCAACAGCAGTCTGGTTTCCAGGTCCAACTCACATACTGAGTGATCAGTCCCAACATGAATACAACAGGACCATGAGAGTGGACACACAAAGCATGTATAAGAGGCAGGAGTTAAAACAAGATCCGAGGTAGATATCTGAAGACACTTGGACTGAAATACTTCTGTTAGTCTCAAAGGTGCCACAGGACCCTCTGTTGCTTTGGACTGAAATGTGTCTGAGGCAGGTAGGATAGGTTGAATCAGGGGCATTCAGTACAGCCTCTACAGATCTGCCCAAAGACTTCAGACTCAGATTCATGACAGTTAAAGATGAAAAAGACATATTAGCTCAGCCCATAGAGGACTGGTCTCTACACTCCATTCTGTACTATTTCATTCAATCTAATTTCAGACAGTGGGACTTTCACCACTTCCCCATGGAGAGAACTCACATTGTGGTAGAGTGCCCATAATTTCTTTTGTTTGCAGTTCCTGGAATTCAAGATCTCCGCAAACTCCTTGATTCACACAATGTTTGAGGCATCTAGAACTGCCACCCTTTCTGTATGTTATTTCTTAAAATCCAGGAATTCTGTATATTCTTTAACAGCTATTGAAGGAAATGGGAACCCTTAGCATCCAGCATCTTCTTAGCAAAGGATTTTAAGCCCAGGGTTCTACGGCTTAACTCAGCAGTGTGGTATGAGGTGGCCAATGAGCCAGGTAGACCCGGAGATGCAATAAGTCTGCTTGGAACTGAAGCACAGTAGTACAAACCATCCACAGAGCCCAGAAGCCTAAAACTGAGTGTGCCAGGCCCAGATGGGATGGGGCCAGACTGGCGAAGAGATGTACTGATTTGGTGACTCTTGCAAACAGTCTCTGTCAGTGGCACTCCTATGGAACTCTAGATTTCAGAGGTGCCAACACCCATGATCACCTCTAGCACAGCTGCCTCTCCTAGGTGGAAAAGGAGTGTGCAAATTAACTATAGGGTTTTCTACACAGCGTATGCACATTGGTACCCTACAGTCTCTCACTCTGTAATAGAGATCATGCAAAACTTCACATACATAGAAATAGCTCATACACTCACATACTGTGATGCAGGATTCAAGAAGCTATCTACAGGCTATTGCACATTCACACATATGCTACAAGTAGTTGTCGGCCAGGTGCTATTATGCAAGCTGTTAATTCTCTACAACTTCACATGACTCATCCGTAGAGCTGTGCAGGAACTGGCATTTCCATTGCACAGAAAATTTGCATTTCCAAAAAATGTTTCACTCTGAATAGGAACAAAAAGTCAGAAATAAAATATTTTTTGAGGAACAGACATCTTTGAAAAATTCCATTTCAGAAGAACCAAAACAGAATTTTCCAAAAAAGTTGGGGCTGGCTCTCCAGTCCACCCACCCAGCAGGCAACATGAAGAGCCAGCCAGCCAGTGAGTTAGATAGCCCAGCGAGCTGGCCAGCCTGCCTGCCCACCAGATGGACAAGTCTGGGGAGATGGCTGGCTGGGGCACTGTGGAACCCAGGATGCCGAGGAACCAGAAGCCTGGCATCTCAGGGAGGTAGGCAGCCTGGGGACCCAGAGAGCAGAGCATGTTCCTACCTAGTTTCAACGGAATCAACATTTTCTGATGGAAAAACTATTCCATCATAACATTTTTGACTAGCTCTACTCATCAGCCATCACTTCCTTGGAATCAGGGTCCAACTTCTTGCATATGTTAAAACTGTGCAACTGGGAAGTAGTAGGCTGCTGTAGCAGAAATATTTCCTTCTCCTCCTCCTCTTCCTCCAATACTTTAAGCAAACAGCTGACTGATGTGTCTTGGTTTTCCGAGCATGCAACAAGTTGTGCAACAATGAAACATTGATAATTCCAAAAGTTTTTAGAAATAAAAGCAGCAGTTTTGGACAAATATACTTACATCTATCAGAGGGGTAGCCGTGTTAGTCTGAATCTGTAAAAAGCAACAGAGGGTCCTGTGGCACCTTTGAGACTAACAGAAGTACTGGGAGCATAAGCTTTCGTGGGTAAGAACCTCACTTCTTCAGATGCATCATCTGAAGAAGTGAGGTTCTTACCCACGAAAGCTTATGCTCCCAGTACTTCTGTTAGTCTCAAAGGTGCCACAGGACCCTCTGTTGCTTTTTACAGATTCAGACTAACACGGCTACCCCTCTGATAGATGTAAGTATATTTGTCCAAAACTGCTGCTTTTATTTCTAAAAACTTTTGGAATTATCAATGTTTCATTGTTGCACAACTTGTTGCATGCTCGGAAAACCAAGACACATCAGTCAGCTGTTTGCTTAAAGTNGGAGCAACAGGTATAGTAAACAAAATAAAACCCTTCCAAAACAAAACACTAGGTGCATCTCCCCCAAGGATAGGATGAGAGAACAAACTAAAGATGATGCATCTGAAGAAGTGAGGTTCTTACCCACGAAAGCTTATGCTCCCAGTATTTCTGTTAGTCTCAAAGGTGCCACAGGACCCTCTGTTGCTTTATACTTACATCTGTGCAACATCCACAAAAGGGTTCAACAGCTCTCAAAATGCTTGGTAACAGTCCCTGACCTCCAGGTATATTCAGCCAATGGGAATGTTCTGGTGATATAATACACGTAACTTTATAGCTTTTTAAGTGTTTGTGTGGTTAGTATGAAAATTGGCCTAACCTGGTCTGTGGATCTCAGAGACAACTCCAGATGTCCTGACAAATATTTGAATTAAGCTTCTCACTAAAGCAGATACTAATTTTCTAATTCACCCTCTGATTCTTGGGGTATTAGCCACCAATTTCAAATGGGAATTTTGCATGAGAAAGGTGAGCAGGTTTTAGCCAGTCATTTGCTATAGCAACATACCACACCCATCTTTTGAACTTCTTTCAGAGGTGAAAGAGTCTCCTATGTGTAGAGCAGCATTCAGATGGGCAGCATGGCATCACTGGATTCAGAACATAAGCATCCTCATGTATGTACACATGGATCTCAGTGGATGGGGCAGTCTGACTCACACTACTGTCTCTGGATATGTTGTTACTCCCTATTGTGCCATATATTTACTGGCAAACCTGCCAAGTCTGTCAGAGTATCCCCCACAAACATGCTTGAAAGATGAGCTGCATAATAAAAATGTACCGTGTGTGTGTTTGTAAAGCAAAATGTATCACATAAGTGATGAGCTCCAATTATGACTGTGTGCAGGAATGCTTATGTGACAGCACAATAGAATGGAACTAAATCCTTTTTTGGATTTCTGTCATGCCTTTCATCTGAGATGCTCAAAGCCTCTCAACACGCCTATGAAATATGAATTATTAGCCCCGCTTTAGTGTCTGATGGTGAAACCAATGTCAAAACGATTTGCTTAAGATCACACATTTAATCAGCAGTTGATAAGAAGCCTGGGTATCTATGCCTCCTTATTTCAAGCATGAGAACTAGGAATAAACACTTGAATACTGGCTTCCAACCCTGTTCCCTAACCCCTACACTGCACTGCCTTCCTCCCAACATAACCATCAGTAGTAACCTCCCTCCTGTCTCACATTAGCCACATTATGTGGCCTGTCTGTGTCAATATAGTATTCCACATAAAATCTATTGCTGGACAGAATATCTGAGTTCCCATTGCTACACTGGGTGAAGCAGAGCATATTAGACGTGTCCCCATTAGTTATAGCATGGAATGCTACCTCCTATCAGAGAGATGGTTGAAACTTGGAGATTCCATCTTTTGAATGTTTCCTTTCAACCTGAACCAAAATAAAAATCTTATTCTGTGGGAGATTTCAACTTCTCATCTCGAACCATAATGCAAAGTTGAAATCTCCCACAGAATAAACTTTCTGAAAAATTTTGGTTGGAAATATCAGAACAACCTCATCTAAAGATTTTGTCTCTATAAGATTGAAACACTTATTATTTTACCACATAATTAATTATATAATAAATCAAAACAATAGTCAAAAATGTCAAAGCGCTTGGTTGCTGAAACAATACATTTTGATATCAATTTTGTTGAAAATTTCAAGACAAAATTTCCCATAAAACATTTTGATTTTATCAAATCAGCATTTTCCTTCAGAAAATTTTCAATCAGCTCTAATATCTACCATGAATGCTGCAGTGTCCTCCATGAGACAATTGCTCCAATGTAAGAATGCAACATTGTATCCATTGCAGGAGATTAACGATTGTAGAAACAAATTGGGTTTCCTTGCTCCTGGATCAGTGCAGTATGGATATAAATGGGTGTCTCTATTGTTTCAAGGAAAAATGTAATGAAGATACGTGCTTTTCTAACTAAATGTATTGCCACCACATCATTCTCTCCCTGCCTTTGAGTCTGCCATAGTAACAATATGTGGGGATGAAGCTGTGTGTGGTTTGGGGGTGTAGTGCTGGGGGCAAGTGGTGAGGAACAGATCTGACATAGCCTTCTCTCCTGTAGTAATTGATGGCTTATTATTAATCCTAGTTAGAGAGCACCCAAAATTGTACTAGACACTTTACCGCCATTTTATAGGTCCAAGGAACTTACAGTCTAAAGCCTCTATCTTTCAAATATTTACAGACATAATACCTTTCCTCAGATGACTAGTCTAATTCAAATCAATCGTACAATTATCATGAGTAAAAACACTCACATGCATAACTGTTTGCAGGACCAGGCCACAAATAGACAGACAGATAAGAAATATCAACACAATTCTCCCCCTGCCTTCCTCTCCACACACGACTTTTTTCTTCAAACAATGCTGCTTAGCTTTTGTTATTTTTGTTTAACTTTTATCCATTCACCCCTCTTTACTGATCTGTTGGGATTGATTTTTATTTTATTTATTTAGACACAGTTTCTTCCAGGCAGGGACTGTCCCTCACTGTGTGTTTGTGTAGTAACTACCAAAATGGGGCCCTGATCCCAGTTGAGGTTTCTAGCTGCTGGGGTAAAACCAATAATCGTTTCTATTTTTAGTCCTTGAAAATTGAGTCTATTTGTTCTCCAAGATGACCTTTATGTATTCTCTCCCTTCCATACCTTCCTTTCACATTGTGACCTTGACCTTTTCCTCAGCCTCCTCCCCATACTTCCCTCCCACTAGACATCTACAATGAAATCAAGACTAGATGTTTTTCCTTTAAAGACATGCTCCAGCTCAACCCAACAACATGGGCGTCAGACAGGAATCACTGGCTGAAATTTTATGGCCTGAGTTATACAATATGTCAGACTAGATGATTATAGTAGGTCCATCTGACCTTAAAAATCTATCAATCTCCTCTGCTTCTCAGCCCCCAACCCACCCTGCCTATATTAACAGTTCAGAGGTTTGTTCCAATGGTAGTGGGCGGTGAAGGCTCTCCATGAGCTATATGGGAGGGAAGGGCTTCAGGTGAAGAGCTTTGCTGCTCCTGTTGCCACAAGGAGTATCTAAAATTAAAGTAAGTCTGCTAGAAGCATCATAAACTTAGGCTTCATACATGTACTTCCCTGCACTTCACCCAAATATGGGGTTTGCATGAAGTGTCTGGCAAAACTTCTCAGGTGCTGTACTACAGAGGACACGTGCAGGGTCCTACTGAGTAGGCCCAGGCTTCAATTCCCTGTGGATCCTAGGAGCCATGAGGTTAGGAGGAAACAGCCCCTGCCTCTCCCATATGCTCCCAAGCCCTTCCTCCCTGAGTCAACAGTTGGAGGAAATAGCAGAAGGTGAACCTCACAGAGTTTCCTGGGTCAGTTGCCATTCTTCCATGGGTATTCCATGGGAGCGGCACAGTTCATGTCTTAATTCATGTCTGGTTAGCTGAGCAGGTTTCTGACTTTCCTGTTCGTTGTTAACACATCAGTGTGTAGGCAGTATAATTAGGACAATTATAATGATATGGCTAACCTAATTATGATATCCTTCTTCCTTACCACCAAGACAGGCACAGGGCAGGGCACAAGTAAAGAGATCAACAACACAGTCTATTCCAAACCTGTATTTTCACTCCTTCATAATTACCTCAGAATGCCTCCTTCTGGGGATGTGTGGAGCTCGAAATTACAATCCCTTTCAGAAGTTTCTGAGAGCTCTGAATGGCTGCAGATAAAGCAGCCATCTAGTTCGAGTTGTAGTCTGTTACACTTAGATCTCTCACAGAAATTTTATTGCTATTCTTCCTTATTTTTGTTTTTTCTTAATCTAAAATAAAAGTCATTTTGACTGGACATGCATGGTTAGGTTTTTTTCATACACAAAAAACTAACATTGACATTGCTCACACTTAGTCTTGTGCCAAATGTATTTTTTTTTAAACATTTGAACAAAATCATTTGAGCAGTCGAATTCATGCCACCATGATACAGGTACATGCAGCTTTTATTTATCTTTTTTTGCATCCAGATAACTAAAAAAAAAAGTCAGCTTTAATGTCAATCTTGGTTGCAATCCTGCCTGTTAACTTTCAGGTCAATTAGTTCTACCCTTTCCGTAATAGACCTAGCAGCATTTCTGCAGCTTTGTTTGGGGAAGAATATCACAACCTCTAGCTTTTTCCCTCAAGCCATTACCCACTCTGGTGTCTACTTCTCCCAAAATCAGAATTTACTTTCACTGTCCAATACCTCTTCATATCTGCCCCATCTCATAGTCAGAGACCAGTTCAGAGGGTCAATAAAATATTCTTACATTTAAGATAATTTTACAAAAAGAGAGGGGAAAAATCCCAGAGTAAAGAGGTATCAAAGTAAGCGTTTTTAGACAAATACCATGGAAAGCATGACTAGGCTGGCACTAGGTTTCAGTTAAGAATATGGACATTACCTAAAGCATGGCCCAAAAATGCATTTATTTTCTCACAGGCTGTATGTGTCTGTCAATTCAAGCCAATCACATGCCTCAGAGTGTCTGTGTCCTCTACTAAAGCCTATGGGCTTTTTCAGTTTCCCAACTGCATTGAGCACTTATCAGTGCATCACCTTCCAGGCCAGACCTATGTAGTTATTTCCTTTCAGGAGCTGCTGTTGATTAATAAGACAAAAAAATGATATTTCAAGAAAAAAATGTTGTCTGATTCGTGTCCCTACCCACCTCAATCACACATGAATAAATATCCATTTCATCTATTCATGGCAATACCCCATTTCCCTTTCTGCTCCAAGGTTGCACACAAATTTGCTCTTTATAGGCCTAATGAGTAAACAGCACCTTTAGTAGCATTTCATTATCAACCATACAAGAAGAGTTAAGACTATCACATGCAGCCAGCTTCAGGATAAAAAAAAATGATGGGTGAAATCTTAGCCTTATTGAAGTCAATGACAAATCTCCCAGTAGCAGGATTCCTCCACATAACTTTGAGAAATATGCAGATTCTAAAATCCTCACAAAGAAAGTAAACTTTATTGGATATTAGGAAAAACTTTTTCACTAGGAGGGTGGTGAAGCACTGGAATGGGTTACCTAGGGAGGTGGTGGAATATCCATCCTTAGAGGTTTTTAAGGTCAGGCTTGACAAAGCCCTGGCTGGGATGATTTAGTTGGGGATTGGTCCTGCTTTGAGCAGGGGGTTGAGCTAGATGACCTCCTGAGGTCCCTTACAACCCTGATATTCTATGATTCATATTGAACTAGCTGGACACCATCTACCACAGCACTTCACAAATCTAAAAAGGTTACAAGTGACTGAAAATGAAAACAGTAATGAAAATATAGTATTGCACATGGCTAGTAGGTAAGTGTCAGATGCCGTCACTTATAACTTAAGTGGGGTCTTAAACTAATCCAAGTACAGTCTACTAAGATGCTAGCATAGGGCCTGCTACTCTAGGACAATACACCATTTCATAGAGAAACAAGGAACATAAGTACTGGTTATAACATGTGACCTTGCAATGTTGTAGTGCATTGACATGGCAAATCATTTTTTCAGCGAGTGCTTGGGCCATGTTCATACACAACTGGCCCCAGAATTGTTGCTGCAGCAGTGCATTATGAAATTCCTGAACCACACAATCCAACAGCTTCTGCCACAGCTCTCCCGAGCCCGAGCTTTTCGGAAAATTGGGAAAGTATAGTAGGAATTGAATGGTATTGTTGGTCCAAACAAGACCTGCAATTTCAAATGCTACGTGCTCCATGTGGCAAAGGACATGCTGGTCAGTACAGCCCCCAGGTGCACAACATTTGTCTTGAAGTTATTTAATTTGCATGCAGTTGCACATTCAGATATGCAAAAGCTGGAAGGATTAGAGGGGCAGCCAGGTAAGCTGCGGGAGGAGTCCAGAGCCATTCTACACTACATTTTTTATCTAAGTCTTGCCACATTTAAGCATGCTTACATATGCACATATCTGGAGAGCTGGCAACTTTGGGCTGAAAACAAACATGACAGATTCCAACCCCAAGTATAATACTTTGCAAAAAAAAATATAAAGTGCCTGAAAATGGAGGCTTAGAATGAAAGAGTTTCCTCAACAATTATTATAGCAAAACTTCAATGAACTTGCCATTTAGCTGTATTATCTCCTTAGGTAATGTCAAGGGGTCATTTTTTTGTATACGTGTAGAGTGCTAAAGGTTTAGCAGCCAGTTCTGATGTCTTAAATCACAACGACACCCTGTGGCCAACTGCTTAGCATTAAGAATGGTACACTACTATAGTAACAATGGGTATAGAAAGCTTTTAAAATTTCTTGTGTCTTAGCAAAGTAGGTTCTTGGCTATTCAGATTGATACATTATATGCTGATTGTTTGGCAGTAAACTCAGATCAATAACTGTTGTAAAAATTCTGTGGTATCTAAACTCAGGTATATAAAAACATAGCCAATGAAAATTTTGGTTCTACCATTCAGTCATGAGAGCTGTATTTGCATATGCAAACAAGTTCCTATGCAATTTCTCATGTGCAAAAGGTTACATGATCAAGTCCTTTGATTTTAAACTCATCTGGACATGGAACATGACAATCTATATTTGCAGAGCACTATGTAAACATACAGCTTCATATAAATTAGGTCTGCATGAATACCACAAAATAATTTCCATAAATATGCATTCATATTTTAAAGTGAATCCATTCCTGTCATGGTCTCCCCATTTGTGTTTGTTTTCCACTGACATTGAGAGTAGCCAAATTCACTCTCACAGATGTTCATGAATAGAAGATTCAAGCTCATTGTGTGAAAAATCACAAAAAGGGCTGGAAATTTTGTGTGCAAATATTCATACTAGACATGTTCTTTGTAAAAGTTATTGTTATGCTATACAAAGCACATGGGATCTTTTATAGGAGAAGGCAAATACGCAGCATTTATTGAAAATACAACTGTTAGCATATGCTTTTTAGTTACACACACACAGTCCTGCCAGTTGATGTTTATAGTTACCAGTGTGTTGTAGCTCGAGTCAATCTAATGGCCAGTTAGATCGAGCACGAGTGTGGAGCTGGGCTCTTGTCGGTCGCGATCTGATGCTCCGAGGCTTTGCAGGACTGAACCCAGAGTTCCATGGCAAAACACCCCAGCTTTATAGTTGTAAATTCCCATTTGAGTCCATGCATTTTGCAATGTCACCCTGTAATCATTAGTCCTGAAGTGGTGTTATCATTTGATGGTTATTGTCGGGCTTCCCATCGTTATCTTCTATTTGTTGTCTCGCCTTCGGGGGTGCCTGCCTCACCTCTGAGGTCGTCAATGCTAACATGTTTAGCATTGGATACAATGGATGTTTTCTGATTGTCTCCTGGTCTTTCCAAGAATCTCACTTTTTCTTGACCATCTGGACATTTGTGATGGCTTTCACACCTTATCTTTTCCTGATGCATGCATTCCTCATTCACACAAACAATCTCTTACAGAAACCTTCAAAGGTATACAGACAGCAATATTGTATATTCAGCAGAATATATTGTAAATCAAGCCTTGCTAAATCTCATAACTAAAACAATTCACGCTGGGGCTTCAGGCCCTCAACATTCCTCTAATCTCTTTAACATAGATACAATACAAGAGTCTGTCTCTTACTTACTAAAACCTTAAAACAAAGAAATGTATATTTAACTAGAGTGCCTAATTTGTAATACGTATAGGAAACCATAGTAGACAGTATAACTTATCCTAAAACAAAAGGGTGACCATAATCAGTCAGAAGGATTGTTCTGGTCTGTTATTCCTTTCTGCTATTCAAAAAAGGTGGCTGACAGGATGAAATCAAACCATACATTAATTCTTATGGGACATTTTAAAATCCTGTTCCTACATTATGATCAACCAGGCATGGGAAAAAATTTAAATTTTTTCCCATGCCTGGTTGATCATAATGTAGGAACAGGATTTTAAAATGAGTGATGTGATCAATCACAACTAACCAACACTTCAGATTCTCAGCATAAAGTAACAAATACTAGCAGTGAACTGTTTGCAATCAGTAGAGTAACAATAGCAGGGAAATTATTATAGATAGAGAAATTGCTGATATACAGATATATCACTGACATATTCCACAAGTAGAAAGAGAAGAGTTTGTTGAATAAGTTATTCCTAGCAAAATTATTTACTCAGATCTAATATACATGATGTTTAAAAATAATAAATCATAGATACACACTAGGGGCAGAGTTAAGAAGGTGGGAAAGGAACACATTAAAAACAGAAAAAGATGTTTCAATTACCTTCCTTAACTTACGATTTCTTGGCTTTTACAAGGTGTGAAAGTTTAACATTTTATAGTTCCATAAATATTGCTTTTGCATTTATTATACAAATATGATGTTGCTTTATTTTGTGTTAGTTATCTTACAAGCAGATGGGCCAAGTTCATCCATTCACTTCAGAGTTATACCTCAGATAAATTTGGCCTGAGTAAGAAGAAGAGCTGGATTGACAAAATAAGAGAGTGGACAGGAATGGACTTCGCAGAGACACACAATCGTCAAGGGTGGAGATGATTGGTTATCAGTGATGGTGCCCCAATGACCAATGACATTATGGGAGTGATGACGATGAATTTACAGAAGCTAGCTCAGAAAGTGACATTATGTCAGTTACTTTTTATATAATGGTTTCGAACTTTGAGCAGTAAGTCTGTCAGTTTGACAATGAAGATGCAGAGTTTAGAGGTTAAAGAAATATGGAATGCAATAAAGTTTGTTACAGTAGCACTCTCATTTCCTTGGTTATACTGCCATCTTCTGGCTCAATGTGTTTTACTCAGCTACAGAGATTGCTCCTTCCCACCCCCAACTTAAATGTTTGTATACACCTTGTGTATCTCTGCATGCTCCGTGGCCCTGTAAAACATCTGAGGTGCCCTTCCAACATACACACCTGTGTTCTTCCATCCCTCACCATTTGGTCATAGACACAATCCTCCTGGTCCAAAAGGCAGATCAACACTATTCATTATTCAGTATGTGTGATGTGAGTCATCACCACGGACCAAGCATGCTTCTTCCAAATGATTTTTTAGCCTTTAATGACTTGAGTAGCAAAACACTGGGAATCAAACTCTTCTCTCTCATGTGATGGGAAACATTGCTACTGCAGTATTGCCAGTACAAGATGCATTTTTAGTACAAGATGCATCTAGGACTTCCCTCACTTGTATGCTGGGTGACAGGACCGCTATGGGCCTCATAGCAGCCTGGGAATAGCCCAGGGCAGTGGTTCTCAACCTATTTACCATTGGGGGCCACATATGCACCTCTCTAGGTGGGCCAAATCCACACAATAGATATACTCCCTGTATGGCCCTGAGGCTGTCACATGGGCTGCAGCTCTGTGCTGATTGGGCCACGGGTTGAGAACCAGTGGTCCAGGCACAGGAATACCTCAGCTATCTCCCCACATCGACCTGGCCTGGCCCTGCCCTGACATACTCCCAGCCCCTATAGAACACTCCCTGCAACAGGGGCTCTGGCAAGGGATGGGAGGAAGAGGTGCAAGCCAAGTTTGTAAAAAGCAACAGAGGGTCCTGTGGCACCTTTGAGACTAACGGAAAGGTGCCACAGGACCCTCTGTTGCTTTTTACAGATTCAGACTAACACGGCTACCCCTCTGATACTTGAAGCCAAGTTTGCACACTCTATGTCTCAAGGAGGCCCACCTGTACAGGGATATTCATGGGGAAGAGCCCTTATAAGGCTTGTGCAGTTGAGAATTCCTCCCAGCATGTCTGGCTCAGAAGTGCTATTGGTCCCTCATTTTCACTGGCAAAAAATGTACTAACCCATTTTTAGGACAAAACATCAAAACATTTTTCTAGAAACATTCTATAATTCACTATGTCTGAGGGAAAGAAAGTCTCCTGCATTTAGACTCTAGAGAGAGGTTTTCCAGTGTACAATGTGATTTTTCAGTACCCAGTAGAGTGGGGGATGGAGGGCTTAGCTAGAGTGTAGGGAGGAGAAAGGTTATGTTTGAGGAATATTATTGTATTATTGGAGTTATGTAAATGGAGCCTCAGGCCTGGTCTACACTACAGGGTTAGGTCGAATTTAGCCGTGTTAGGTCGATTTAAAAATGACTGCGTCCACACAACCAACCCCGTTCCGCTGACCTAAAGGGCTCTTAAAATTGACTTCTGTACTCCTCCCCGGCGAGGGAAGTAACGCTAAAATCAAGTTTGCTGGATCAAATTTGGGGGTAGTGCAGATGCAAATTGACAGTATTGGCCTCCGGGAGCTATCCCAGAGTGCTCCATTGTGACTGCTCTGGACAGCACTTTGAACTCCGATGCACTAGCCAGGTACACAGGAAAAGCCCCAGGAACTTTTGAATTTCATTTCCTGTTTGGTCAGCGTGGCGAACTCAGCCGCACAGGTGACCATGCAGTCCCCCCAGAATCGTTGAGCATAGAATGTTTCTACACTCCCCCTTATCGCAGATTAGAAGGTAAAAAAACCACACTTGTGATTACATGATTTCCAAGCTCATGCAGTCCTCCTGCATGGATAGGGCACAGCTTAATGCATGGAGGCATTCAGTGGCAGAGGCCAGGAAAGAATTAAGTGAGTGCGAAGAGCGGAGGCAGGAAGTGATGCTGAGGCTAATGGGGGAGCAAACAGACATGATGAAGTGTCTGTTGGGGGAGCAAATTGACATGATGAAGCATCTGTTGGAGCTGCATGAAAGCCAACAAGAGCACCGATCCCCGCTGCATCCACTGTATAACCGCCTACCCATGTTCCATAGCCTCCTCTCCCAGACACCCAAGAACACGGGGGCCAGGGGGAGGCTCTGGGCACCCAGCCACTGCACTCCAGAGGATGGCCCAAGCAACAGAAGGCTGTCATTCAAACAGTTTGATTTTTAGTGTGGCTACAATAAGCAATGTGGCCTTGTCCTTCCCTCCTTCCCCACCCCACCCGGGCTACCTTGTCCATTATCTCATTTTTTTTTAAATTAATAAAGGAAGTCTGCATGGTTTCAAAACAATAGTTACTTTATTTCAAAGGGGGGGAGGGTGGTTGGCTTACAGGGAATTAAAATCAACAAGGGGGCGGGTTTGCATCAAGGAGAAACACACACAAGTGTGTCATGTCATGACCAGTCATGAAACTGGTTTTCAAAGACTCTCTGATGCACAGCATGCCTAGCTGTGCTCTTCTAATCGTCCTGGTGTCTGGCTGCTCAAAATCAGACACCAGGCGATTTGCCTCAACCTCCCACCCCGCCATAAACATCTCCCACTTACCCTCACAGATATTATGGAGCACACAGCATGCAGCAATAACAATGGGAACGTTGGTTGCGCTGAGGTCTGACCAACAGCGCCAGCGAGATTTTAAACGTCCAAAGGCGCATTCTACCACGATGCTGCACTTACTCAGCCTATAGTTGAACTGCTCCTTACTACTGTCCAGGCTTCATGAATGGATCCCCCGAGCTCATCACTGGGGAGCAGGAGAGCAGAGTTGCAGTGGAAGACAATGGTTAGCAGTCCTACTGCACCGTCTGCTGCGAAGGCAAGGAGATGCTGCTGTGTAGCAATGCCAGCTGCTGCAGGTGCTTCTGTATCGAATGCTTGGAGGTCTGGGTAGGGCAAGGTACCTCAGCCAAGGAAAAACAGCCCTGGAGCTGTTACATGTGTCAACCACAGAAGTGGTGTTACAGCGCTGACCGGACTGGAATGTACGGCTGCAAGACTTCTACCAAAAAAGGACAGGAATATGATGCACCTAAAATCTAAAAAAGGCCCGCACATTTCCCAGAGTCACTACCCTTGATAACAGAACGTCAATGATTTCACTGGCTACTTGGATCACAGCAGCCCCCACAGTAGACTTGCCCACAACAGCAGCGGTGATGGTGAGCTGAGAGGGCTCCATGCTTGCTGTGGTATGGCGCCTGCAGGGGTAACCCAGGAAAAAAGGCACAAAACGATTGTCTGCCATTGCTTTCACGGAGGGAGGGGCAACTGACGACATGTACCCAAAACCACCCACAACAATGTTTTTGCCCCATCAGGCATTGGGAGCTTAACCCAGAATTCCAATGGGCAGTGGAGACTGCGAGATAGCTA
This sequence comes from Trachemys scripta elegans, assembly GCF_013100865.1. Taxonomy (NCBI): domain Eukaryota; kingdom Metazoa; phylum Chordata; order Testudines; family Emydidae; genus Trachemys; species Trachemys scripta. Next base: position 61,784,318 of record NC_048301.1, on the reverse strand, counting down.
CCCACAGTGCACTGCTCCGTAAGTCGATGCTAGCCATGGTAGTGAGGACGCACTCCGCCGACTTAATGCACTTAGTGTGGACATATACAATCGACTGTATAAAATCAATTTCTAAAAATCGACCTAATTTCATAGTGTAGATATACCCTTAGATAGTATGGCAACGGGGGCGTTAAATATTTTTATAAGGCAATTTCAGGAAAATGTCTGGACGGCTGAGCCATCAGCTGGGGCACGACAGCAAGGTCTTTTGGCAATAATCAGCATTTTTATAATTGTTCACATGTTCAAAGTGCTGTAAAGACCTTCAATTAATTCTCACAACACCCTTGAAAATATGAATTCTTATCCCTCTTTTACTGCTGAGGAGGCTGAGACAAAAAGGTGAAGTTACTTGCCTAAGGTCACCCAGCGTTGGAGGAGACTTTAGAACTCAGGACCTCATTGTCCCCAGCCCTGCAGTCATTCCTCCAGACAACACTGCTTTTCAAAAGGCTCAGGAACTTCCTGTGTACCGTTCTGTAAAGCAGCAATCTCCTTAACAGAAGATTTAAAGTATCTGAAATAGGCAAGCAACATTTGTAATTGAAAATATAAAGTGAGTATTCTATCACACAGCCCTATGTTGGCCAAGCAGCCATTCCCACGGTCATATTGCCATTGGCAGAGCATTTGGGTGCTTGTGTGTGGATAGATATTAATCCAAACTTTCCCTCAAGGTGGATTCAGGCTGTTGACGCTCTTGTCTCCTGTGTTTTCTCCAGTCATTGGCTGTGTGGAAAGCCTGCAGAATCTGGTCTCTGTTATTCCTGACGCCGTAATCACTCCACTTTAGCAGTTTGTCAAAGACATCCTCACTATAGGTCAGATTTGTCACTGTATATGGTGACATTAAGCTAAGAAAATCTACTTCCCCTTCTTCCATCTCCACAGGGCTGTGCTTCACTCTTGCAAAAATGAAAGCCGAAAATCAGTATCTCGAATCTTGTAGGGAGGGGTGGAGAGAGAGGAAGTTGGGATATCATCAGTAACTGTGTCCTGGGCCCCTCCTTCCACCTGGCCACTGCGCTAGGCACTAAGGGCAAGACCCACTTCCAATGGAAGGCTATGAGATAAAAGACAAGCTTCTGCATTAGCCCTGTGTATAACCACAAGAGCTTCTCTGGAACTCCTGAGTCCTGAACACGGGGTTTGCATTTTAAAAGCATTGAACATTAGAACTCTGAACAATTTTCATTGTATAACTTATAGGATGATGCCCTGGAGCTGAGATGTAGTTTAGCTGCATGCTTTTGTTGAAGGCCAGCATGACCCGCCCTCACTAATTACTCCTTGACTAGTGGTATAAAGAGAAAATGTCTCCAGGCATTGAGAGTATAACCATGTCTCTAAGTTATAAGGCTCTGTAAGGCCAGGCGCGTGCTATAAGGGTGTGATGTAATAAGAATGTGTGTGTGTTTATACAATGTATTTGGAGGATAGCTCTAGATTTTTAAGTTCTTTGCTGCTACAACTTGCTGGTGGAAGCATCCATTCAAACCTCCCAAAATCAAGTGGGATACAGCCCCTCCCCCTACAAACAAAACCATGTGGGACACTGACCCCTAAAATGAGGGACAATGAAGGATAGCTTTTCCTCCTAAACATCCCCTTAAATAGCCTCTTTCCCCTATATTCTTCCACTATACCCTAAATGCCCCTTGCTGGCTGCCCATATTCCCTTTTACTCACCAAAACTCCTCTATAACTGCCCAAATCCCACCTTCCCCCCTCCCCCCATGTTCCCATCCTCCTCTCTCTCCATTATCCTCAAATGTCTTCCACTGCTTTCCCTACCTCCCTGAACTAATACTAAACAGGGGAAGCTTAGTTACCTAGCAGTCACCTTCCGCAGCCCATAGCTCATATATGTTCTCTCTCATTCAGGAATGGGCATTGCCACTAATTGGATTTAGCCTGCATCTGAGGAGGGGGCTGGAGAAGAATAAAAGGGTGAGAGAGAAAGAGACCGGAACAGATAGGGCATGGGTTACTTCTTCCTGTAGGAGAGTGGGAGCAGCAGCAGGAACATGAAGTGGCCGGCGGGGCTCTGCAGATAACTGGCCAAGAAAGGCACAGAGCAGCATAAACTCTGCAAGCAGTGGGATGCAAGTGGACTGGAGGATAAGCAAATGTGGGACACACACACACACACCCTTTGGGTGACATGGGGTATTCCTACCCAAAAGTGCAGAATGCTGTCACCTTCACTCTGCAATGTCACCGTCACATGCCTGGATTGGGCTCGGCAAATAAAATACTTGTATTTAAAGTTTTTGCAATTTTTTCCCCCGGGCAATTTTCTTATCTGCAAAATTTATCTTTTTCAATTGAGATACGTGGGGTTTGTACATCAAACATATTAATTTTCTTTGGCTTTATTTCAAAGTCTAACCCATTTCTTTGGCAATATTTCACACTTTTTGGCTCAGATTCCATTCTACAGAAAACTATCTATTTTCAAGGTCAAAATGTACTAATTTTGCAATTTTTCTACAGCAATGGCACAATTATACCTTTCACAGTGAAATTTTAACACATTCAGATTTGAGTATCTTCCATTTCATTGTTCAGAGTTTGCCCTGCTCTAAAGCCTTGTTTAAAAAAACCCTCTAATGCATTGGAAAATGAAGTGAGATTTCAGTTTTGAAGAAAAAGACCCGAACTGTCTGTTACAGAGAGTATATCCCCATGTTGAACCTCTTCATTTCCATGTGTTTCATAGAACCGCAGTGGTCTTGCTTGAGTAAGATATCTAGAGAGATGTTGATTTTTTTACAAGGCCAGAAATGATTAAATGATGAGAATGTTTGTCCTGAGCATGAGCTCTTTGTGTAGCAGAATTGCTAGAAAAATTCTTTTACAGTTAAAGTGCAGCTCGCCGCTTCTCCACCCCACCATTCTCTGCTTACCAGACTGAGGAGGGGTAGCTTGGGGATTCTGCCCTGTGGCGGGGTTAGGGGCTTCTGCCAGTGATGACTGGTGCCTGCTAGAAGGGGGGGAGGTACAATGTAAAGGTTTATACACACCCCTTACCTTCAGTGGCCCCTCCCTGTGGAAAGGCAGCAGTAAACAGCTGGGAGCTGCGGGGAAGGGCCTCTGTTTTAGTTCAGTGGGGAGAGGCAGCAGCAAAAGCAGTGGCTCTCCCTGCAGCTCCCAGCTGTTTGCTGCTGCTGCTCCTGATGGCCACAGCTCCAAGCTTGCGGGCTCTAGCAGCTGCTAGGCAGGGAGGTGGCCTGGCAGCACCATGTGACCAAGCGGAGCCAGCAAACTCTGGCAAAAATCTGGTGGGATCTGTGACCCCATGTGCCTCCCGCATCACATCTCCTCTGCTGGGAGGGAGTCTTGGGGTTTCAGCCCTATGGAGTGAGCCTCACTCCTGCTGAAGCCCCAAGCCTGAGCAGGCGACCCCCGTGGGGATGAAACTCTGAGCCCCCCCACCACACGGGGATGAAACCCCGAGCCCCAGCAGGTGCTCCCTGGCTCTTGAACTTCTGAAGATTGTCATATGCAACTTGGAGGGTCAGTAACTTTGGCCACTCCTAGTTTAGACCATTAGACCTGCTTTGAGATCATGAGTCCCAAAATCTCAGACTAGCCAGGTCTGGCCATAGAGGGCAAAGTCCACTCTAGCCCCACTACAAGCTCATAATCCTTCAGGAAAATAAGTGATCCTCTGTGAGAAAAGACAATCCACTGAAGCACTCATCCACAGAGGACCTTTAGTACTAGTCTAAGTTCCCTGGAAGAGATTGGAATTCCTCATAGCTCTTTATCCTCCCCTTTGCAATTCAGGGACTGGATAAGTGCAGAAAGGTTTTAATTAGATGCTGACAAACTTATGAACTCTTGTTGCTTGACTCCAGTTCAGCTATAGAAATTATTCTGCTCAAAACCTGCATTGCGAGATGTATTATTTCTTTATAGCAAATTTCTTCAGAGAAGCTTAAATCTGTAGAGCTTTTTTCAGTTTCTTTAAGAGACTTGTCACAAAGCTTTTTCATTCACTTAATAGAGAGGTACCTCAAATTTCTACACAAAAGGATGATTGATGCAAGTGTCAAGTAAAGATCTTTTAGTTCAGTCTACCATAGGCTAATCTGGCAGGTCACGGTTTAGCTAACTCTCTCGAATTATAAACAAATTATGAGCATAGCTTCCACCATCAATGTTTTATTCCCTGCATCAGCTTTGCTCGGCATGGGCTCTCTTGTGAAATTGAGGGTGATTATCGTTAGTTATATAACCACTTTCTAGGTGTTCTTGAGTAACATTTCCTGTACTGTCCCATTGCTGAAGCCTGAAGTCAAGTCCTGATCCAACACCACTGAACTCAATTGAAGTTTTGCCATTGACTTCAAGAGGAACAGAATCTTGCCCTACTTGCCTGGACTACCTCTAAATGCCTTATTTATTCCAGCAGAAAACCACACATATTTAGGAGCTTTGGCACCAGGTCAGCAAAACATTTAAACACATACACCACAAGACTTTGCTGAAATGGTGTATAATTTAATTATTTAGACTTGGACCCCCCCAAAATTTCAGATTTCTACTTCCTGAACCCAAATTTCATAATGGGGATTAATAGCAAAAAACTTGTTTAAAAAAAAAAAATCCAGTGTGATCGGCTAGAGTGGCCTCTTACCTTATTTATTTGCTCATAACAGTGAGCTGCGTCAGCTACCTCAGCAATTTAAATGTCATTGATGGCTATCAGACAGCTTAGCAATAATAGGCACCTAACAGGCCAATAAGGGCCCTCAGATTCCACAGCAAAAACAAAGAAGTCATTTGAGCTATTGCATCAGTAGAGCACACACTGTACTGTATGTCTCACTGTACCCAGTGAAAACAAAAGCAAACCACATGTCCAGTAAGCACAGAATGACCCAGAGCCTGAGCCAAATTGTGAAGGATGCAAAACAGGTTTTTCTTTTTTTTTTTTACTATCCCAAAAAGCGTTAAAAAGGATATCTCCCTATAGTAAGTCAAAATCAAACACTTTAATGACTTGTACTTCTCTTGTCCCTTTGCCCTCCTTCTCTCCTTGCATCAGGGAGGGAATATGTTCTAGTGGTTAGAGTAGGAAGACATTGCACTCCATATGTTTATGGAAATATGCTTATGAGCATAAATATAATGTAACTGGAACATGATTTATGCAAATGGTCTCTTGTAAGGTATCATTACAAAGCTTATAATCTACTGAGTGTGTTCATCCTATTTGTATGAATGTATCATTCTTGTATCTGAAGCTAGAAACATGAAGTATTACTCTTAAGTTCTATTGTAACTATGTAAAGTGTGGGCCATTAATTGTGGCTTGGAATCTTGATGGTTTCCATTAACTAGGACAATTGGTTGTGAATGGCTTTGTTTACTTGCAAACCTTCCTGGGTATGTGCAGGCCAGCCCTGAAAGAATGGAGAATGAGGTCTTGCAGTGACATGTGATCATGTCACCTGGTACTGGAATGATAGACTTTAAGGTCAAAAGGGACTATTATGATCATCTAGTCCATCCATGCTAAATCTGGTGCTTTTCCATTTAGAGGGAAGGGTGGGCACCCAGAGACACAAAAAAGATTCCTTCCTTGCGCCAAAGCTATAAACGGGGGTGGAACAGAACAAAGGGGGTTGGCAGTCATGATAAAACCCCTAGTTACCACCTGAGCTGGAACTAACAAGAACTGTCCCAGGGGAAAGAACGGGGCCCAGATGAAGAAGGAGCCTAGTCTATGAAAGAAGCTTATTGGAACATCTCTGAGGGTGAGATTTACCTGTATTCAGTATCTTAAATGCATTAGGCTTAGACTTGTGTGTTTTGTTTTATTTTGCTTGGTAACTAACTTTGTTCTGTCTGTTATTACTTGAAACCACTTAAATCCTACTTTTTATACTTAATAAAATCACTTTTGTTTATTAATTAACCCAGAGTAAGTGATTAATACTTGGGGGAGCAAACAGCTGTGCATCTCTTTCTATCAGTGTTATAGAGAGTGAACAATTTATGAGTTTACCCTGTATACGCTTTATACAGAGTAAAATGGATTTATTTGGTGTTTGGATCCCATTGGGAGCTGGGTGTCTGGGTGCTGGAGATAGGTGACTTGCTGAGCAGTTTTTGGTTAAAGTCTGCAGCTTTGGGGGCGTGAACCAGACCTGGGTTGGTGTTGCAGGAGACTAGCGTGTCTGGCTCAACAAGGCAGGTTTCTGGAGTCCCAAGCCAGCAGGGAAAACAGGCTCAGAGGTAATTCCAGCATGTCAAGTGACAGTCCCAAGGGGGTCTCTGTGACCGAACCTGTCACGAGTAATTGAGTTTTGCTTCTGACTTGCTATGAGACCTTTGGTGCAAAGTGTCCAAAGTAGTGTCCAATTTGGGGTGCTTTTCAGGATCTGACTTTCAGAGGTGCTGAGTCTCTGACTCCAACTGAAGTCAGCAGGAAATGCAGGTTCTTAGCATCTCTGAAAATCAAGTTCTACCTGTTTAAATTTGGGAAGCCAAAAAAGTAAAGCAAGCTGAAGTTGATGCTACTTTTAAACTGTGGCCCTTAACCTCTCAGGTCCTCAGAAGGGTAAGGAACAATGGAGCCTGCCTTCTCATGATGGGAACTACACCCTCTCCTCCAATTGGCCCTCTTTCAGTGAGCTGCTAGCTCCCACCATCCCACTAAATGCTAGGAACCAACAGATGCTGGACACACATACCTGCCTGGGGGAGGAATGACATGAGGAAAAACTGGGTTGGGCAGATAGTAGCATAGAGCTCAACAGTGGCACTATACTGAAGAAGCAAGCAAGTGTAGGTGAGCCAGGAACACAAAACTCTCTGCCTACTTGGAAAGGAGGGGTATCCCCGTGATACTAATCACCCAATATACTATTGTAATGATCTTTGTACAAAATATGCCTTGTGAATTATCATTTGAAAACTAACAACTCTATGGCCAAAAACTTCATGGCAAAATGTATGTAGCAACATTATATTTAAAGGTATGAAATCCCCGTGTGATGATGTTACCACATGTTCAAAACCACACGGCCTACCTAGGCAAAAGTTGTTAAACATGTCTATCCTAAACAAAGGAATGTGCGTTTACTTCAATTTACCTGAAAGTAGTAAACAGGGTCCACAAGACAGCAGGAGGAGAATATAGCAGGAGGCAAAACAAATTTGCATTTCAGCAAGCACAGGCAAAGAGACAGAGATGGAGCCTCCTTCACCAGCAGACTCCATGTCACCTTCTTTACTGTTTGAGCCTTGAATAAACTACTTTGAAGGGTAACCCTCAGAAGAAAGTATTTCAGAGGCTCACTGGACTATAAAAGAAAGGAGGAAGAGAACCCCATGTTCTCTCTTTCACCTAAGACGACAAAGGGACCAGCATCTTTAGACCTCTGGGAAAAATCCTGACCAAGGAAAGGATAAGTCACCATCTTGCTGGAAGACTGTGGGTGAGAAAGGCCAACTTAAAGAAAGCTTGAACCCAAACTTGCTAGATTAAGTTTGACTTGTGGATGCATGTTTTCACTTTCATTTGCTTGTAACCATTTCTAACTTTTATCTCATAGTAGAATTCACTTAAAATCCTATCTTCTTTTGTTAATAAACTTGTTTTACCTTTAATCTAAACCAATCCAGTGCTGTGTTTAAACCGAACTTTTGGGTAACCTGTTGTCTGAACAGTAACCAGTACACTGAAATGTTTACTTCTATACATTAAAGTCATTCTATACTCAGTTGTACATACATTTGCCATGCATTTACTGATTAATACATTAGACACTTCCATCTCAAATGAATCATACCTAAAGCAGAAGTTGATAAACACAGTGTAACCTCTGCAAACTTCATTTCTCGTGGTCTGATTATCTCTGAGGCAGGGAAAAAAAAAAAAAAAAAAAAAAGAGTATAACTGCCCCCAACACTCCATTGCAGAGGTGGTTGCCTACTCATTGATGATGGGGTGCTGCCTGACGCTAGAATAGTGGAATTTTTATTATCATGGAACAGGAGAAAGCGATACACCAAGAATCAGTAAATTGTCCCAGTGCTGAGGAGATGTGGACGATGGCATTAGTGTTTCACCTTAAACCTGTATTCATGTCTAGACTCCATTAAGGGTCTCATCCTGGACATGAGTTATGGGTGCTAAGCACCCCTGGGGATCCAGATCCTATGTTACAAAGGAACTGAGCTAGGAGATAAGTGGCCAACATACCACACCACAAAACCAATTTGGCACGATAGACCACTTCTGTTCAATACAAGGACTGACCTCTGGTACTGCAGCAGTATAAGGACAAATCACACTGTGCCTATCAACAATATACCTGAGTCTACAGGACCCTAAAATTCAACTCCAAATTAGTATAAAATCAGCAGAGCTGTAGGAAAGCTAAACAGGAAAGCGGGCGTGCAGTTTGAGAAGAGAATAGAAGATGAAGACTAAAGAGTAATAGGTATTTTGAAAATAATCTTTACCCTACCAGTGCCAGGACCAATTCCTATTGACTCTCAACAGGAGTTGGCTACCTAACTCCCTCAGGCACCATGGCAATCTCACCCCTATAGATTACTCTTGATGGCATCAGAGTCCAGCAAGTGTTGCCGAAAGAAGACCTGTATCCTGTGCCATGCGTCCTCCTGTGCCCGGGCGTGCTCTCTCCACTGCCCTCCCCACAGCATGCATGCCCCAAGCAGCTTATGAATTGAGGCCTGACACAAAGGCAAATACGGTGGCTCCAGGAGGTGCCCTGCCCCAGGATAACAGTAAAACTCCACATCTCGCCCACACTGTCTAAGGCGGTGAACAACTTCTCGGCAGTAGAGCTCACTTTTCCAGTTTCTGTCATCCTGCGCCGACAAAAAGAGGAGCTTGGCAGGGGATTTCTCTACTGGGATGCGGCAGGCCCAAGTGTCTGGGTCCCTAGGATCGTCCAGGACTTCTGAATAATCCATCATTCCAAATTCACCGACAGTCTTCATCCTCCCAAAGTCACACGGATGGGGAGGAATAGTGAAACCATTAACACGCAGGGGGATAAAGGAATTAACACCACATCCAGAAATGCTGACAGCTGCTTGGATGCCTCGCAGAAATGTGGCCAGAGAAAGGGCTAGATCTGCCCCTTTAGATAAGCCCAAAACTCCGATCCCGGTACCTTTCACCTGCAAAACAATTATGGAACAAGCATCATATGCCATCTTTCCCCTAAACGACTGTAACCATCTCTGTCAGCCTTCTCATTTTTCCCTGTGCCAGACCGACCAATCCACTAAAGTTTACCACCTCTTCCTTTCCCTCTGCTCTCACCACATCACTCCCTCAATCTTGTCACTGGCTTCCACTATCCTGACTTCAAACTCCTCAGTCCCTCTGTTTCTGCTCCCATGTCTTCTTATTACATCTCCAACACTGTGTACACACACACACACACACACACACACATATCCTCTCCCTGGACTAAGCCCTTCTCCTCCCACCACTGTTGGCTTCAATCTTGCTGCTGCTTCATTATGCATGGTCTCCAAGAACCCTCATCTCCATCTTAAAAACCTCTGGAAACCCACTTCTTCCATGAATCCTTCCTGGGCTGATCTTTCCATTGATTTCTCAGACCCTCCGGAGGTTGCTGGCCTGTCCTGCAGCCTAGGAAGGACTAACACCATGCCCAGAGTCTATTCAGACCCTCTTTCTAGGGCACCATTTGTTGGTTGCACCAACTATATTTAGTAAATCCCAAAATAAAACAGTTCAACGTAAACCCAACAGCTACCTTTCCCCGTCCCAGGGCCTTCCTTGCCAGAGTCTCCCTACTCCTGGCAACCCCTCCCCAGTCCTCCTATAGACCCTCTGCCTGGGAATCCCCCTGTCCCAGTAGTCAACCTGCTTCCCATGCTCCCCTCCTCAACTGAACTCTTCAAGCCTTTAAAAGAATCAGGTTCTCATCAGGCCCTCCCGTGACCCCTTCCCAACTGAGTCAGATAATCCCTTCTACTAGGCCCATACACCTCTTCTTAAAGGAGTTCGGCCTAAGAACAGGACTGCCTGGCTCCAGACCCCTGGCCTTTCAACAGGCAACCCACATTATAACACCATCTCTTATAACCACTGCTGTCTTGTGTTTTGTTTTGCTGTGTAAGGACTCGATTATGCAAGGTGCTGAGCATCCTGAACTCCCATTGAAGTCAATACCTCTAAAGTACAAATTCTTCAGCATAGGACTCGTCTCATGCTGTGTCTTGTAAAGTGCCCTGAATGCTTACAAAGCTGTATAATATTTACTACCAACCAAATGGGATGGTGCAGATGAATCCTTTGGTCATTTCACTGTATCTGACTGCTAGGAAATGACCAAAGCTGCAAAACATGGTAACATTTATTTTAAAGCTTAACTGGTATTTTATTTCTCTTTACATTTTTCTAGTGTGATGATACATTGCTGTTTATGCCATCCCCATCAATCATTGCTGTTTAAGTTTGGCCTCTGTGTGTTTTGTAGCTTGGCACTCTCTGACACTAAAGCTTTAAGAACCAATCTTATAAATCTCTATTATTGGCTTCTAAAACTTTATTCGGGGCCAAAATTGTATAAGATTCCAACCTGAAAGGTATTTTAGCACAGCAAGTGAACGGATTTTTTTTCCATTCCAGTATCTTTTAAGCTTCAATAATAGACAAAGAATTAGAACATGTCCCGTCTTAAGCAGTTTAGCATTCCTGTAACTCCCAGCTGTTTTCTCTAATGTGTAACTTTATATAACAATTGCTGCTTTGCATAGCACCATGATAGTGACTTTCTGCCATGGATCACAAAATGCTGTGCAAATCATTCATTAAGCTTCCCAGCTCCCTGTGAAGTAGTCATTCTTGTTCCACCTGGGGGAAATGAGAGCCAGAGATGTGACACACACACCAAATTAGTATCAAACCTGGGATTAGAACTCATGCATTCCTGGCTCTTCATACTGTGCTCAGTCTTTCTGACTCCACGGTCTCCTTCCACCTCTCTCAGAAACTTAAGTGTATTTATTGGCATATACATCTCAATTTAGGAAAGTGTGATATAGCCTCCAGTTGAAAGGCACTCTAATTTGTCTCATACCTGCTGTTGCTTCTGCAAAAACTCCACAGCCTCCCTAAAATAGTCCAGTTCGAGGATGTCTGGGAGAGCTGGGATATCTTCAAAGGCTAAATAAGCGAGAGCTAGTGTAACAAAGCCCCTGCTAGCCAAAAGACTTGCTCTGTACTCAACAAGACCTCCTCCGGTTCCATACAAGTCGATAAGTCCTGGGAATGGACCAGATCCTGAAAGGAAGGAGAGCTCATTCACTGTGGAGGAATCTTACAGATGTCTAGTAATATTTCCACAGCACGAAGTCATACAGTAAGTCTTGACAGAAAATCACTCAGGCTTTTTTTTTTTTTTAAACTAGATTCACACACACACACACACACACACACACACACACACACACTCTCTCTCTCTCTCAGGGCTTGTCTAGATGGGGAAACAGACTGGCATAGCCACAGTGTAATAACTAGTGCCAGCATAACTCCACAGTGTGGACACTCTTTTCGAATAAAAATTACTTTGCAGACTAATTTACTTCACTTTGGAAGCTATTAGTTATATACTGTTGGAGTTATGCCGATCAATTTTAGGTAGACAAGACCTAAAACAATCTTGGGGCCTTCGCTCCCACCACAAGAGACAAGTGACTTCTAGCGGTGAAGTCAGTGGGAGATATTAATATTCTGTAGCAAGATACCAAGGACTTCTAGAGTAAACGATAAGAAATAAAAAGCCCACCTCCTCTTTTGTCTGGTTCTCCTACAATATGTACTTTATGTCCTTCACTAAGAAGGATAAAAATGACTTACCTGTGATTGTTGTTCTCAGAAGATGTGTTTATGTAATAATGAAGAGATTCTCTTTCCTGGATTCCATATTCCTTGCGTGTCACTAATGAGAATTCCCTTAGTTTAGAATTTGATCTAGGCATTTGTAACATGCTTGTCTAACATACATCAGCACCTTGGTTAGGATGCCTATCCTAAAGCCTTGTCCATATTAAAGACTTACATTATTTGTACTTCAGTTGGTTGTACTGAACTGACCGAAGCACAAACTATGCATTTACACTAGCCATGCAGAATTGGGCACATTTGGCCCTGGATAGACACTAACCAACTCTACTCTCTTCTGGGTGGCTATCCCACAGTTTCTGGGACCCTTTCCTATGGTTCTATGATCTGATCAATCAATCACTGTCATGCCCAACTGCTTTCACTAGGAAACTTAAAAAAAGAAAAAAAAAAGTGGAAACATTTCTAACAAGGCTTTGATATTATAAAAACTTGTTTCTACAAAATTAAAAATTTTGGTCAACTTTGAGTGCTCTTTAAGCACAGCTCCAGGCAAATAACCACTAAAAATTAGCAACAGCTTTCCTTAGCATCCCAGTCTCATCAGTATCTCTCTACACAGCCTTGAAACAGGTCTTTAATCCTCAAATCTTGCCACTTTTGTTTGTCCCCACGATTCCATCTCTCCATCAGTACTCCCATGCTCCTAGGCGGCCTTATAGGTCTGCAGGACATGGACATCCTGTGTCCTTAACTATTCCTCCCCATTTCCATCTGTATTCCAAGACCCTCATACAGCAGAGGTTTATCCTCCTTATTCCCTCTTCTAGCACATCTCACCCCAGTCTGCGAATCCCCATTATCAGTCTTCCTTAATCCCACAACTACTGACCTCGTATTTCCAGTTCCAGTCCCATGAAACACCAAACACCTAGCACCTTACATTTCTGGTTCCCCTCGTATTGATTCCAGATCCTCATTCTGATCTCTCAAACTTCAACCAGCTGGCAGCCCTTAAACACCCCCAGCCTCCTTCAAGTCTATTTCACCTCCCTTACGCCTCTCCCGACTTCTGTCGAATCTATGCTCCAGACCTTCCCTCAAGTCCCAGTTCTCCCAGAATTCTAAATTCCTCTCTTCTTGGGAACCACAACCTTGCTTTCTTTTTCCTGCCTTGCCCATCCCACCCCTTTCTCTTTGCATGCCACTCTCAACATTTCTACTGTCCCTTCAAAAAGCTTTCCTAGGTATTTCAAAGGAGTTAAAAGATTTTCCACTGATGGCAGGTTAGGATTCCTGTGGGGAAGGTGAGCCATAGTCAATTAGGCTCTCCCACCTATTTCTGCCAGCCCACCTTATCACCACAGTATATATGTGTCACATACATTGATGAATTTATCCTTTTTATTCCCCATTTTACAGAGAGAGAATTTATGCACAAAAGATTAAAGTAACTTGCCTAAGGTTATTAGGAAAGAGACTGTGGCAGAGCCTGGAATTGAATTCACGTCACCTGAGTCCCAGTGCAATGCCTTCACCACAGGACCATCTTTTCTTATTCTATGATTTGTATTACAGTAGCACCTAAGCCCCAGTCAAAACTCAGGAACCCATTGTGTTAGGACTGCACAGAGGAGTTTAAAAATCACAACTGTCCCTGCCCCAGAGCCCTCACTCCACACCCAACCCTGCCTCCATCTGCTCTCTCTTCTCTGAATGGAGCAGCAACCTGAAGAAAATAGCTGGCATGTCATAGGTTACTCTCACTCCCCTCAGTGAGCATCAGCCAGCACTGCCTCTGCAATAAACACTTATGCTCCTCATACAAAAACTGGATCCACTCCTTTTTGAGGGGCAGAGGAGAAACATGTAGCCCAGGTGACCAGCTAACTGAAACCTTGCTCTGGGTCCCATAAGTCTATCCAAGGACTATAGTGCACATTACGTGATCTAATAAACAGCTGAAAAACTAATAGGAAATTAAAACTCACCAGGAGGCAGGAAGAGAGTTGCCTTAAGCCGACCTTCTCTGACCGGAATCCTTTTCACCCCCTCTCCCAAAAATTTCCGCTCATTAATGCATTTGTCCAGGAGCTGGCTGGTGATATCGTGGCCCTCAAACACTTCCACGTGTACATAGAAAGGGGTGAGGACATTCTTCTTTGCCAAGCGTTTGAAGGGTGTCTCAGATTCCAGTGACCACAGCAGTCCCATGGGTTCTACCCCAGAGTAGCTGCCAGCCAGGGCTGAGGAGCATGTCAGGTCCAGCTCTCCATTGCTCTCAGCCCTGTAGTAGGCAAAGGATTGGAAAAGTTCCCCATTCTCATCAGTCAGGGATGCCCTCAGAGTGACCTCCTGCAGCGGTAAGAGACCCTCCACTTTAATCTGAATGGGATCATCAAACAAACACTTGGGAGAAGGCAAGACCTTTATACTCACTGCCATTGAGTGTTGGAGGAGGAATTCAGCTTAATGCAAAATACCAGCTGTGTGACACAGGAATTGTCAGAAGCTTTGGCTCTTCTTGAGACTTGCAATCCCTGCGAATGCCAGAGTCCAAAAGGAACTACAGTCTCGGAAGCCCTGTTGCAAAGGTTTCTGGGAGATGTAGTTCACAATATCAGGAAAGGACAGCACAACTCCAAACAGGGAAGTTTTTGTTTGAAGAGACTGTACTGAAACACTACCAATTCATTCATTCCAGGACTAGTGATTTAATATTTGATAGATATATAGTTATTTCACACACACACACACACACACACACACACACAAGTCCTGGAATGAATAAAAAGTCCTTGGGACCTGACAGAGTTTCATATATATGGGGCCAAACTATGAAAACAGTTCCAAACCCCATCTTCTCTCCAGACTTTGGGGAAATTTACAGCTGAACATAGAATTAATTTGGAAATTCCTGGCTTGGGCTCTATTAAGGCACGCTAAATCCAAATAAGCCTGAATACCCCAGACACAAAGATTCTAATCCAATTATGAATCTGAATTCTGTCTTGAGTCCATCTCTAGTTTTCAGTAACTGTTGAACAGGAGTTAGATTTGAAAAATAGGTTTAGACTAAAAATTCATGTGTTTCTTTGGAAAGGATTTTTCTTGCAATAACCAGTACTGTCTAAAGTTTCTATGCATTTTCCTGACTAATAATATATGAATACAAGTTTCTCCCACTAAGCCCTGATTGAGTAATGCGTGTATGTACCTCTGAAGATTTGTAATAAATAAAATTTGGCATTTTGTATATTAACAATGCTGCTGAACATATCTATTGTGATATCTATGTATGCAACAGCATTGTCATGGGGCCCAATCCTGCAGTTCTATACTCAGATGAGTAGTTTCACTGAGTTCAATGAAAATATTCATGTAAGGGGTGCTGAATCAGGCCCATGGTTCACACAACTCCCTGACCATGTGTTTCATACATTTTAAGGACAGAGGCACAATTATCTAGTAACCTTCATAACACAAGCCATAGAATTGCAGAATTTCATTAGAAAAGTCACAGATTATGGTAAATGGGCTTTAGCAAGTAGAATTTTCTGTTGATGGGAACAGATGGGATTTGCTTCTCAGTTATTATGAATCCAGAAAAGCAACTCTTAAAGCCCCACACAACCATTGGCAATCTGCACAATGAAATGTAGACATGTTTTTACATGAAAAATAATCAAAATTAGATCATGATTTCCTGATCACTCCCCTTCCCCATATCATTTGAGTGTTCCCATAGCTAGTATCTAAATAAGCTTACAAACACTGATATTTTATGGCACAATTTGTATTCTGAATTCTCAGAGTATTACACACAGCCACTGAACACAGTGAATTAAAACTCAGAAAGTATTGTTGTCTCATAAGGAATGGGAGTCATGGGTTGATGATTACATTGTTACTGCAGAGCTGGTTTTGCCTCATTATTTTGCCAGTTATCAGACAGATCTGTGGGCTACAGCTTTGCATGTTCTCTAAAGCAGTGGTTTTCAAACTTTTTTTTTGGTGACCCAGTTGAAGAAAATTGTTGATTCCCGCAACCCAATGGAGCTGGGGGTGAGGGGTTAAGGTGTGGGAGGGAGCTCTGGTCTGGGGGTGAAGGCTCTGGGGTGGAGCCAGGCATGAGGGGTTTGGAGTGCAGGAGGGGGCTCCAGGTTTGAGTGAGGCTCAGGGCTGGGAACTGGGGCACGGGCTTACCTCCAGCGAGTCCCAGTGAGTGGTGCAGCTGGGAAGCAGAGACAGGCTTCCCACCTGTCCTGGCACCGCAGACTGCGCTGCACGCTGGAAGTGGCCAGCAGCAGGTCCAGCTCCTAGGTGGAGGTACACAATCGGCTCCACGTGGCTCTTGCCCGCAGGCACCACCGCTGCCTCCCCCCACAAGTTCCCATTAGCTGATTACCAGCCAATGGGAGTGCGGAGCCGGTGCTCGGGCAGCACATGGAGTACCCATGCCCCCCTCCCTGCCTAGGAGCCGGACCTGCTGCTGGCCACTTCTGGGGCACAGTGCGGTGTTGGGACAGGTAGGGACTAGCCTGCCTTAGCCGGGCAGCACCTCCAATGGGTCTTAACAGCCCGGTCAGCGGTGCTGACCAGAGCCGCTGCGACCACTGACTTACATTCCGTGACCCAGTACTGGGTTGCGACCCACAGTTTGAAAACCACTGCTCTAAAGAGTCTAGCAAATGGAAAGGAACACACATGGTTTACATTTTTGAGGTTTCCAAAACCTGCAGTGGCTCCACTAAAATTCTGCCTTCCTTGAGGCATCTGAGGCTAAGCATGAAGGCTTTGAAATATTGTCAACAAGCTCTCTCCTGTCAAGCCAAAAAAAGATAGCCATTTGGCCTGGAATTTCACTGAACGACTGCATGATACCATCTCCAAAGGCAAGCAAGACAAATATCCTCTGACAGACATTTGTTGAGGATAATTTAATGTTTAGTAGTTCTGACTCAAGCATATTTGTACTCCAGGCAGACGCATATAACTCAGTCACATCAGAAAGGTTTATGACTGAGTCCCCAGTCTCAGCTACACCAGTGTCACAGCTTTTGTGAGAGAATCTAGAAGTTGATAGTAGCTGTACTTCAGGTCATATTCCATGTCATACCAATAATTCACTGAGGAGACAAGAGATAGGAAAATTGTTATAGTCTGGTGTTAGAAATGCCTTATGGCCATATTCATATGCTGCTTTAGAAGGTAATGCAGGCACTCATTTTTCAAAACTGGATGAACTTTAAAAGAATTCCAGCTCTGACTAGAGCCACGCATAATGCAGGCAGGCAGTGAGTCAGCATCTGTTACATAGCTCTCCCAATGCACCTCAATCCTAACTCATATTAACCCCCAAAATGCCAGTCCTGGGACTTTCCTGAGCAGACTTGCAAAACATTTAGAAACAGAAAATGTGTGCTGTGATCTAGGCCAAGAATACAAATTCATTTTAATTTATGACCTACTCTAGATTTGAACCTCTCTCTCCCCCCAAAATTAAATTTTGCCTCTTAATTAAAATGAAAATTAATGGATCTTTTTACCATGCTATGGCAAGTACTAAAATGCCTCCAATATCTGCAAGCAGTGTTGTATCTTTGCTTTCATAACTGGGTTGATGTTATTCAACACTCATCTGTTACATATTTTTTCTCTGCATGGAAGGAGTTGCTCTGGCTATGGGAGAACAAATACAGTAAAGCCCTTCCTTGCATCCTGCAATACAGACAGTAATGGTATAGGCGTATAAGAGGAGAAAGGTTTGCAAGTCTGGAGCTCTCCAAGGGGGGGGTGGGAGGGGGGCGGGAGGGAGAGACACATGATATCTTATGAGCAGAGGAAGGGATTTTTGTTAAAGGCAGAGACAACAAGTAACTTGTATATTTGTTTGGTTTTCTTTTATGCATTGAAGACTCATTTTTACTGGTCTGATAATAACAGACACTTAAAACCCAAACTTCCTTGTGCAGTTTCTTTGCCTATGGTGTGGAGTCAGTCAATTTGCAGCCACCAATCAAATAACCTGCTTAGCTCTCTCTAACAAAACAAACTACTACAGGGGTGACTGTGTTGTGGCTCTCTCTGCAGCCTCAAAGACTAGTGGATTTTTCCTACCTTCTTCATCCATTTCACTACATTCTTTAGCAATTCTATACAAGATATGGTCAGAACAGTATTTGCAAGGAGGTAACACTATAGTCACATGCCAAGATAGCTAACTCTACCAGGGATGAAGAAGAAAAGACTATGTGAAAGTGCCCTTGTACCCAACCATGTTTTGCTGGAGAAAATGGATTATGCCATCATGGACTGAAAATATGTTTTTTCCTAACAGCTCTTCTTACCTGCTATACAACCATGTGACTGCTGAACATGATGAAACCAGAGGGAAGGGAGGTACAACATCTCACCAGCTTTCACTGTGCACCGCAAAGGCCTTGCCTGGGCATACTCTGGGTATTGTTCAAGATCTGGATTTAAAGGATCCAGCGGAATCCATGGCACCTGCAAGGAGAAGAGTATGTTGTACATGTGGCATTTAACAAGATATAAAATGTTAGGGTCCCCCTGCAAAAGGAGTTAATAAACAAAAACATTCATTTATTGAGCTTGTAAATAAAATGTACTAGAAAATATACAGTTGTAAATCCTGTAAAATCCACTTTACCATATTACAAGAATGCTCCTTTCTATAAGACATGGTGATGGAGCCTTACATTTACCAAGTACTAACTGCAGACTCTGTGGACACTGTTTTGGGCATAGGAAAAGGGATCTGATTGTTTGTGACAGAGGTTACATGGCAGGGAATGGACCTGGGATAGAAAATGGCCAGGGGGAAAATGGCATACTTGAAGGATTGCTGAATGAAGACAGACATAGTTAGCCTATTGGTAGGAAGTATGAAGGCCAACAAAAGCAGAAGATAAGTTGAGCTTGGGTAACCTACAATTGTTTGGGTGATACACATATGCCAAAATCGAGGAAAGAAGTGGGACCACTAAACACTGAGGATGGGGTGGAGATTAAAGATAATCTAGGCATGGCCCAACTCTTAATTGAATACTGTGCCTCAGATTGTATAAGGGAAACGAGGAGCTTAGGGGTAGTGCCAGAGTAGCTAATGGAAACAAGGATATGGAAGTAGAAATTACCACATCTGTGGTGGAAGTTAAACTCAATCAGCTTAATGGGACCAAATCAGGGGGCTCAGATAACCTCCATTCAAGAATATTAAAGGAACTGACATATGAAATTGTAGGCCCAATGACAAGTATTTTTAATGAATATGTAAGCTCGGGCCTAGTATCCTATGACTGGAGAATAGGTAATATATCACTTATTTTTAAGAAAGTTTCCCCGATCAGTCTTTTCCCCTACAGGCCTTTTAGTTGGACCTGAGTTGAATGCAAGGTCTTGGAACAAATTTTGAAAGATAGTAGTAAAGGACACAGAGGTAAACAGTAATTGGGATAAAATACATCATGGTTTTACAAAAGGTAGATCGTGCCAGACCAACCTGATCTCTTTCTTTGAGAAAATAACTGATTTTCTCGCCAAAGGAGATGCAGATCTAATCTTTGTGGATTTCAGTAAGACATTTGATACAGTTCTACATGGGAAATTATTAGTTAAAGTATTAGAAAATGGGGATTAATAGGAGAACTGAAAGGTGGATAAGGAATTGGTTAAAGGGGAGACAACAATGGGCCATACTGAAAGGTGAACTGGTCCAGCTGGAGGGAGATTACTAGTGGAGTTCCCCAGGGATCAGTCTTCGGACCAATCTTATTTAACATTTTTATTAATGACTTTGGCACAAAAAGTATGCGTGCCCGAATAAAATTTGCAGATGACACAAAGTTGGGAGGTATTGCCAATATGGAGGAGGACCAGAATATCATACAAGAAAATCTGGAGGACCTTCAAAATGGGAATAATAGAAATGGGATGAAATTTAATAATGCAAAATGAAAGATCATGTGCTGAGAGCCTACCATCACAAATTTTTTGCTATAAGCTTGGGATGTATCAGTTGGAAATGACAGAGGAGAAAGAACTAGGTGTATTGGTGGATCACAGGATGATTGTGAACCACCAGTGCGATGTAATTGTGAAAAAAGGCTAATGCAATCATAGGATGCATCAAGCGAGGTATTTCCAGTAGAGACAGGAAGCGTTACTGCTATTATACAAGGCACTGGTGAGACCTCATCTAGAATTGTGTGTGCAATGTGGGTCTCCCATGTTTAGGGAAGATGATTTCAAACTGAAACAGGTACAGAGAAGGGCTACTAGGATGATCAGAGACATGGAAAGCCTATCTTATGAGAGGAGACTCAAGGAGCTTGGCTTGTTTAGCCTAACCAAATAAAGGCGGAGGGGAGATTGATTGCTCTCTACATCACAAGGATAACTCCTCTGCCTCCCCGGTATTTAAGTGCCAGTGTTGACACAAGAACAAATGATATAAACTGGTCATCAACAAGTTTAGGCTTGAAATTAAATGAAGGTTTCTAACCATCAGAGGAGTGAAGTTCTGGAACAGCCTTACAAAGGGAACAGTAAGAGACAAAAATAAACTTAACTAGCTTCAAGACTGAGCTTAATAAATGTATGGAGGGGATGGTATGATGAGATGGGCCACATGCCATTGTAGGCAATCTGCAACTGCTATTAGGAAAAATCCCCAATGGCTGGAAACGGGGCACTAGATGGAGAGGGCTCTGAGTTACTACAGAGAATTCTTCCCAGGGGACTGGTTGGTGGGTCTTGCTGACATACTCAAATGACTGCCATATTTGGGGTCGGGAAGGAATTTCCCCCCCAGCTCAGATTGGCAAAGACCCTGGAGGGTTTTCGCCTTCTTCTGCAGATTGGGACATCACAGGTCACTTGGTGATTTAAACAAGAGTAAATAGTGGATTCTCTGTAATTTGAAGTCTTTGAATCATCATTTGACGACTTTACTAACTCAGCCAGAGGTTATGGTTCTATTACAGGATGGGGTTGGTGAAGTTCTGTGGCCTGTGATGTGTAGGAGGTCAGACTACATGATCACAATAGTGCCTTTTGGCCTTAAAAATTTATGATTTTAGAATAACTGCATAATTTTATAACTGCAATCTTTATCCCTTCTTATCTTCCTTTTCGTCATGTCTAAAATTGAATTGTAAGTTTTCTGTACTTATTAGCCTGCATTATCATGATATCTAAACACCTCCTAATCTTTAACATATTTTCCCTCAACATGTCTGTGTATTACTGAAGTATTACTATTCTCATTTTACAGCTGAAGAACTGAGATGCAAAGAGGCTGAGTGACTTGCCCAAGGCCACACAGAATGTCTATGATAGAACAGGAAACTGACCCAAGCCCCCCCCAATCCCAGGCTAACACCCTAAGCACTGGGCCACACTTCTCTTTGGGATAGGGACCTAGTATTTGTATATGTTTTGTATGGTGCCTCCTTTCGATCATTCTGACCAAATAATAATTACTACTATGAAGAAAACATGTTTTGTTTATAAAGATAACTACTATGTTTTATGGCACCAGAAGATATTTTTCTAGGATGAAATTCACCCCTCTGCAGAGAGCCAACACAAGGTATGCACAGCAGAGAAATTCCCCCCGATGAGCTAAATTCCTTTATCTGGTATTATGTAAAAAGACTTGTAATGGATCTGTTTGTGTTCAGCGCACAGAAGACATTATTTTGAAAGGCTATTCCTTTAACAGCTACTGATTTCAATGGTTCCCAGTATGCAGTTAAAGAGTCATCTTAGAAACAGGACATACTCAAATAATAACCACAAAAACTTGCAAGGGGTCACAGGGTATGGTGTAATACCTGAAACTACTTTTGTCAATTAAAAAAAAATTAGTCAAGTTGATGGTGTTCTTTTAATACAAAGATGTCCTAAGTACCTTGTCTGCAGCCTTCTCATCCACAACCTGAAACGAACCATCTTCTGATATGCAATATGTTGCAGGAAGGTAGAGTTCTGAAAGTGTAGAGCACGGAAAGGGTTAAATGGCATTAATCTTAATAATAAATACAGAGTCTTAGGATAGGTCTACACTTACCTCCGGGTTCGGCAGTAAGCAATCGATCTTCTGGGATCGATTTATCGCGTCTTGTCTAGACGCGATAAATTGATCCCGGATTGATCCCAGAAGTGCTCGCCGTCCACGCCGGTACTCCAGCTCGGCGAGAGGAGTACGCGGCATCGACGGGGGAGCCTGCCTGCCGCGTCTGGACCCGCGGTAAGTTCGAACTAAGGTACTTCGAATTCAGCTACGTTATTAACGAAGCTGAATTTGCGTACCTTAGTTCGAAGTGGGGGGTTAGTGTGGACCAGGCCTTAGTGACATAGTACATGACACTTTCACAGATGGACGCAAATATTAAGACAAACCATCAAACAACCACCATTTCCAGTTTTCTTTCCTCTGCTTCCTTCTTCCCTTTGTTCATTCTGTGACCACAAGTCCTCCAATTTCTGTCCTCCCTATTACCAGCTCTGCACTCCATCACAACGTTCACCAATGCCTACCTTTTCTTGGGCTCTGTCCTCTCTTCCTTCAAATGAATTAATTTTTTCCTTTTCCTCAACACACACATGCTACCTACTCTTGAGCCTACTTTGTTCCAATTACCATCCCATTTTCAAGTCACAATTTCTCCCCTATCTTACCCAGCACTCTATTATCTGTCCTTTCTGCTTTGGTCATTCTACCAAGAGAGCTCTCATTTAAGTTCTTAATGACTTGTGGCTAACCTTTCACTTCTAATTTTATCTTATTTGGCTTATCAGCCATTTTAGAAAACCTGGGCTGCTCTTCTTTCATTGCTTCTACACATGTGGTTTTCTAACTCTGCACTCCAATGGTTCTTTTGCTGATCTTTAGATATCATGATCTGCCTTGCAACACAGATTAAGAAACTTCAGCAAAGTCTTAGCTCCAACAGGTTTTATAAAAGTGCAAGTTTCAAATAATACCAGAGCAATATTAGAAAAATGATAATATATAAAAATAACACACACGAACTGATCTTAGTCTTACATTAGGGTTATAAATCTAAAAGCTCAAAAGTCAGGGAGTTAAAAAAAATTAAGGTTCTTGTGAACAGGTTCACATAGTGCATCTTGTATAGCATTTTTTGTATACCTTTAACATAAATATTAATTTTAATGTGCACTTGTAAAAGTAACAGAAATAGGAAATAAAAGCTATAGGTATTGTGGTCAAGCTAATGTTACTATAAGAACCTTATTTTGTTCTTTGTTAGATTTCAGCATTTACATTTGTAACTTTAATGAAATATTAATGTACACATTTGTATTTAATTTCCCTGCTTTTTTCCAGAAAGAAAGAGAATCAGCAGGAGGAATCAAGAACTACAGGGCATGAGGATCCTGCAAGCGTCACTGCAGATGAGATATTTTAATCATTCTAAAGCTGGAGAAATTCCAGCCAGTCCGACACTTAAGAGCATAGAGCCAGGTGCTAGATTCTCAGCTGGTATAAATCAGAGCAACTACACTGAAGTCAATAATTTATACCAGCAGAGGATCCAGCCCCAGGAATAGAAATCTATTACCAAATATTTACTGTGCAGAATAGTAGATATCTCTATTCTCATTGCAAAATGTAACACTGAAAAAATTATCAGAACATTATTCCTGTCTCTACCTTTAATTATTTTAGTCACTTCTCTCTATACATATACACACACAAACACTCTAAAGCATGTACCGTAGGGGATGAAGGGGCGGTCACTTGGTGGATGCAGCAGAAAATGTTTCTCGCCAGAAATCACACAGTACAAGTTCTCGTAGTGATCTTTATGTACTAGGATTGAGAAAGAAGAAAAGCACCACATCACAAACTCTGGATCACAAACTGTAGCAAACTGAAAGTGACAACTCTTATTGGCAGTGGTAGGCTGCTTCTTCCTCTTGGGCCAGAGGAGAAAGAAGTAATAATGAAATAATATTTCATAAGTATGCAGCCCTTTTTATCCAAAAGGATTCCAAATCACTTCACCAGCAACATACAGAGAGCACCACAGAAAAACAGTCACTTCTGGGGTGGAACCTGGCAAGCAACCTGCACAGAAACACATTGATCAAGTTTGAGGGCAGGCAGGAATTTTGGCTAGTGCCTCCTCTTATGAACATGTCCTGAGATCTTCAATGTCCAAGGAGAGCAGACATTACCTCAGTTTTTAAAGTCTCATCCAAAATACCCCCATACAGAGCAAATTGCAAGGTTCTCAATCTACCTCAGAAGAATAAAGGGTTGAGTCAACCATTCCGGGAACTGAAACTGATTCCAGAGAGTAAATGTATTTCAAACTCGATGACGACACCACTAAACCATCCATTTCTGCTCCGCTCTAAACTCAAAATCTCACAGAAAAAAGAGATGGCTAGGACAAAAACAGAGAAAAACAGGAGGCGCCATACCACCTCGGACCAGTGATCTACCAAGTCCAATATCCAATGTACTGTATGGGAGTTACTAATAAACTTCAGAAGAAGAGGAAAACACCCCTAATGTTATTAATTGTGCAAATTAATTTTACTAGGGAAGGGAGAATCCTGACACTTATAGCAATTAGTCTGAACTATTAAGCACGAGACTGAAATTTTTTTGCTTTACTTTAAACCAAGGTCCAAGATTTATCGGGCAGAAATCTTCAGTATTCCACCTGAAACAATAAGCCAGATGCACATACAGATACATCAGCCAAGTGCTGGGACAAGGTGGGTAGGAAGAAAGATCATTACATATGAAGACCTATCCATTAGGAGTCCACAAAGAGACCCACCCCCTTGCCCCTCAAAACAAGTATGTCAAAATCTGAGCTGAGGGCACATACAAGACCTGACAGCATCATATGCTACGCACAGGATGTCACAGCAGCAGACTCTCCAAGCCAGAAATTCACAGCATCGGGCTTCTTTCCTGCAAGGGGAGGAAGAGGAAGTAATTTTCAACAGAAAATTTCAATATTATGTTTAAAGAGCCGCAGATGAAGATTTTTCTGCCAACTCAGTTTGTTTATATTCTCCACGCACCTCAGTAAATATGTCAGCCTTGATTGCTAATAGCTAATAATTATGAGTTCCTTCTAGACTGAAGGCTGTCGCAGTGACCCATTGTACTAACTGATGGAGCATTATTCATCCCCAAGGCTGTGCTTATGACCTTCAGTTCACAATTTCTGGAGACCTGTGTCCCCAATATATAGCTCAAATCACAAACTAGCATTTCATGTACCAAAACCCCAAAGGGGTCAGGAGAACCACATTAAAAGGAATGAATTATGCTCTAGAAGTAAAGTCAGCTGTAACGAATAATCCTTTACTACCATAAGCAAGCACCTTCAACTGCACAACAAGGGGCAGAAAGGTAATATTAAAGCAGCACTCTAGAGTACGGTCTATAATAGGCTTTAAAAAAATTCCCCTTTTGCTATCAGTTTAGCTCCACAGGTGGTAGCAACGTCATGAGCAGTAGTGTAGACAGGTCCCCAGGAAGCCACCAACATTTTTGCCACTTGTGGATGAAAATGAGGTATATTAATACAATGGCACAGTTTCACACTCTATGAACCCAGTAGGCAAGCAAGCTGTTTTGGAGTCCTCCAATCCAAAGGGCAAGGTTAGGCTATTTTACTAGCTCCCTCCTTCCTGAGTTGACAAATAAACATATAAACATCACAGAAGTTTAAAGTGCTATACAAGTATTCACTGATTGCAGGGGGTGTTTACCGAGTGCCTCACTCATCCACGGTACTTCAGGCTCCACATCACCTAAAAGTTCAGGGAACTCCTCAGTCAGGTTTGAACACTGTTTCTGCACATAGAACACACTTGGAGAGATCACTTTCTTCTCCACAATGTCCAGGAAGTTGCTGAAAAGCATGTGCCGCTCCTCTGGCATGACAAACCGGTCCTGATAAACAGCATCGGCATAACCATTTGGTGTCACTGCCACACTCACCATCTTGGAGCCTGCTACCTTCCTGCAAAATATATCTGAGGTTCAGAGCCAATCAAGGAATCTACAAACATATACTTTAGATAGATGTTTAAAATCACATTTTGCTGTGTGGATGCACCGAGAAATCCTCTCTCTTTGACATAAAAGTTTCAATCACTGAATTATTTCATGTCCACACCCAGTTGGTTTTTTTTTTAAATAATCATAATTAATGCCACCAGGGATTAATCATAATTAATGCCACCAAGCAATGCTGCCAAACCTACAGCCACAGAAAAACCACCCCAATCAGAATAGGATGAAATGCCAGCATGTTTCTGCTCATGCGCCACAGTCACAAGGTGTGCAGCATGGCCTGCTTTGTGCTGAATGAGCGCTGTAGTGAAAATCTGAGTCTGCTGGGGAACCAAGACATCACTATCTATTGCAGCCCTGACTGGGGCACTCTGCATGTTCCTCCTGTTTAACAAGCCTCCAAACACTATTTTCCTCTCTCTCTGCCCCCCTCCGCTCCCCCACAAGTTCTGGCACACAAAACCAAATCTCCCATAGCCTTTAATGGAACTAAGTACAGTACAGTAGTTGGGGGAAGAAAGTAACTTCTGAATTTTGGGCGCTGCAGCTGGGATGCCCAATAGAAGTCTTCACACAGGATCCCAGGTTCATTTGAGCCAGTCTTATCAATAATTTAAAAAAACCAAAACAACAAGAAGCTCTCTTCTGATGGTTTGTAATGTTCAGCTGAGCTACTGCCTAGCTTCAAAGCGGATTCCTACCTGAGATAAGTTAACGTCCACTTCTTCAGAGCTGGCCAGTGATCAAAGGCATTCCGAATTATACATGGCTTGTTTGGACACACCCATTCCCGATAAAATTCCAGCGGAGACAGAAGGCTATCTAGGTATGGCACTGATTCCATCAGTCCCAACTCTGCCCAGACAAAGAAAAAAATCAATCTTACGGAAGTCTTGAAAGCAGTTCAGACCACTTTAAACCATCTCTACACTGTTCTAATCAGTTTTAAAACACGTTAGAAAGTTTCCCCAGTGTAGACAGGACCATGGAGACTATACATCCCTACATGCAGTGCTCCAGCTTAGAACTGGTCACGCTGTATGCTGGAACCTGTAGTCTCCAGGTGTCAAAACCCTACATATTGATGAGGTGGTCTCCACTGTCAGACTCCTCATATGCAAAGCCACACAACAGGTTGAAACAAGTTGTGGTCAATCAGTTGCTGTGATTCATCTCCCATGTGACAATACTTCATATAGATAAAAGACCATGTGAAGCTGAAAGAAGGAAACAGCACCAATGGTATCAAAAGGGGTAGCCATGTTAGTCTGGATCTTTAAAAGCAGCAAAGAGTCCTGTGGCACCTTATAGACTAACAGACGTATGTATGCATCCGAAGAAGTGGGTATTCACCCACGAAAGCTCATGCTCCTATACGTCTGTTAGTCTATAAGATGCCACAGGACTCTTTGCTGCTTTTACAGCACCAATAGTGGGGCTCATACAACAAAGGTGCCTAGAGATAGCCTCACCTTCTGAAACATTCAGCACCTCTAATCAGGCAACTTTCATTTAGGTGCCTAAATGTAATGTAGAGACCTGCCTTTAAGGCCATTTTCCAAATTGGGTGCCCAAATATCATTACTGTCTACACAAATAAATATATAATACATGCTCTGCTGTCAAATAAATCTTTAGTTATGTTTTTTTTAATTTAGAGATTACACTAAATCAAAAGCAGAACATAGGAGAACCATCTCTAAACAATGTTTTTCAAAGTTCCCCACATGGTGCCATTGGATCTTTAGCAGGGTCCTGCAACAGATTTTTTAACAGTTAGATTTGTGCACTGCTTTGCTTCTCTACGACATATGACAAAGGCCCCAAAGGTGTTTTCCCCCCCTTTCTTTTCTGCTAAGTTTATACTTTTGGTAGCATCAGGAATGTAAAGTCTGGCCTTCCCTGATCTTGCTGCAAGACTTCGGGGGGGCTCGGAGAGGTTTATTATTGGCTCTCACACCTTCACTAACGGGTCAGGGGGTGTCCATAGAATCACAGGGCCGCAACGGTCACCAAATCCGAGTCTTTCTGCAAAGTGTTCACTGGGCACTGCGGCGAAGGGAGGGTGACGGACACACACACACACACACACCCCCCCCGCGCGCTGGGCCGCTCCCCTCCCCTACTAGCGCTCCACAGCCCGCCCCTCTCAATCCCCGGCGAGGCGAGGCACGGGCACGGGCACGCTCCTCCCCCTTTGCAGGGGGCCCCGGGATGGCGAGGCCGAGCCACCAGAGAGCTCCCAGCCCCCCTCCGGCCGGTGGCAGCCGATCAGAGCCCAGCTCGCTCGCGCTCACCCCGGGCCTCCGCCGGGAACGCCACCAGGCACCTTCGCACCGCCCGCAGCGCTGGTGCCTCCCCTTCCCCACCCGCACCGGCCATCCCTGAGCAGCCGCAGCCGCCAGCCGGCCGTACTGACGTCAGCTGTGACGCAGTCACGCACCGCGACGCAACGTGCCACTCGGCGGCTACTGAGCATGCTCAGTAACATCTGCTGAAGCCGCTGCCCTCGCTCTGCTCTTACTGGGGATTCCACGTGCTTAAGGGGGCAGGGTCTGCGCAGGATCAACAGAGTGCACGCGCGGGTCAAACAGCTGGAGGCAGGTGAAGGACCCGGGCCAAGGGGCAGGTGCTGGGTTTGGGGATGGGCTGCCAGGCGGGGGCAGAGGGGATAGAGTTACCCCAGCTGGGGTGAGCCCTCTGCCCTGGTTGCAAAAGGAGGGCGCATCTCAGCACCCGTTTCCCAGGGCTGTGTTGTTAAGGTGCAGCCTCCTGCCTCGGATTGAGCTGCTAAGGGAGAGCGGCCATACCCCTAAAAATTATAATTATCACTCATGGTTGTACTAGTGTTTAAACGAAGTCCCCTCGCAGTTCATATATCCGCATAAAGCCCCGCAGGAGTTCACAGAGCTGAGCTATTGTTCTGCTTGCCTGAAGCGAACGGCCTTGTCCTCGTAATCCACCACACACTGTGGTTTCACTTATTTACGTTTTCAAATGTTGTTTTTATTGCCGCCTCTTAGCACTTCATTTACCTTTGTTAACATTGTGAAGAGGGATGTCATTGTGCTATTTAACATTTTTGATAGCAACTAATCATTGAAAATATTAATAGATGCTTGAGAATAGCCTCAGCAATTACAGCCCATAGTGTTTCTACTATAATGCTGCCTGGTTATATTGCTATATTAGTTTTTAATTCTAAGACTAAAGTTTGGGGGGAAGTTTCTTGTACACAAATTTATTCTTTGGGATCATATGACATCAAGGCTGACTGATTTCCTTGGTTGATGTCAAAGCATCTTTTGTTTGATCCACCACTAGGGATTGCCTTTGTCAATTATCAGGGGGTAGCTGTGTTAGTCTGTATCTACAAAAACAACAAAGAGTCTGGTGGCACCTTAAAGACTAACGCGTGTTAGTCTTTAAGGTGCCACCAGACTCTTTGTTGCCTTTGTCAATTGTTATTTTGCCTCTTTATCAAGCACCCTAGTGCTTTTTCACATGTCACCACTTGTACGTGGAACTTGGTTCCTAAATATTCAGTAGAGCAGGCCTGATTTTTAAAAGTTGAAAGCACCTGGATGCTTTTGAAAATCCTGTTAGTCACCTAAAGACCTTTAAAAATCTGGTTCTAAGGGCAATCTTTTATGAAATCCTTTTCTCAGAGGCAAATTTCTATTGTAATTTTTTATTACATATAGGTGCATAACCCCAAAATAGCTTAAGAACCAGAAGAATTAAAAAATCATGAGTTATGCATCCAAAAGTCATTAAATTAATAATAAACAAATACTTTTTTTTTTTAATTTGCTTTTTTGTTTCTGAGCCATTAGGGCACACAAACTTCATACTTTTGCTCTTACCTTGCCCAAAGAATTCATATATGCCTAAAACGGTTGTACATTCCTGTAACATTCAATACCATTTTGGACTTTTCCAGTAACATCTGAATCTTCTCCCTCCCCTCCCCCCCCCCCGCTTTGTAATTGAAAACTTATTAAAAATCCTTATTTCTGTAAGTAACTCCCCATCCTGTAAAGTGCACACCATGAGCCTATTACTCCTTTGCATTCATTGGCCGGGGGGGGCATAGTGCTGACCTCCTCTAGTTTGCCTTTTGGTGAAACTAAAGTGCCTTGTGCCCACTATATTTTTACAGTGGGATAGCTAATGCATGTTATTTACCCTACAGTAAAAACATACATTTTCTTAGCTCTGAGGACACAGGCGATAATGCTGACCTAGATGTTAAATGAACTATTATTATTAATAGCTTGATAACTCTGATACTGATTGTGTGGCTAACATTGCTCCTTCCCCATTAATGGTATTTGCAGCTGAATGCCTCATCCCCCCATTTGCGCGGGAGTCATGGAAAACTAGTTAAAACATTTTAAACTCAAGGAATTAGGAGGTTTCCCCTCCTTAACTTTTCGTTCCCTTCCCTTTCCTTATTAAGTGCTTATCTACATCAGGGGTTCCGCGGCTTGTTCGGGGTAAGCCCCTGGCGGGCCGCGAGATGCTGTGTTTATCTGCGCGTTCGCAGGTTCGGCCGCTCACAGTGGCTGCGGTTTGCCGTTCCCGGCCAATGACAGCTGCAGGAAGCGGTGGCCCGGCCCGCACTGCTTCCTGCAGCTCCCATTGGCTGAGAACGGCGAACTGCGGCCACTGGGAGCTGTGAGTGGCTGAACCTGCGGAGGCTCAGGTAAACACAGCGTCTCGCGGCCTGCCAGGGACTTAACCTGAACAAGCCGCGGCCCAAAGCTGGGAACCCCTGGTCTACATGGAGGGACACTAAAGGTGTGAAGTTAGGGCAGTGTAACTTATGTGCATTAACTCTTTTTGGGTAAAGCTACACAGCAAAGAAAAAGCCACCGCTGGCCTATGCCAGCCAACACGGGCTCGCAGAGCTTGGGCTGGCGGGTTGTTTCATTGCTGCGTAGCGTTCCAGGCTCAGGCTGGAGCCCAAGCTCTGGGATCCGGCTTGGTGGGAGGATCTTTGAGCTTGGAAGTCTACACAGCAATGAAACAACCCCACAGCCCAAGCCCGATTCGGCTGACACAGGCTAGCCATGGGGTTTTTCTTTGCTGTGTGTCTACCCTACATTGGTACTCTCATTCAGAAGTAAAGTTGCCTTCGTTTTGGCAACGTCGGTCAGAGTGACAATAGAAGACCGCAGGAGTCCTTCCCGCTGTGACGGGTTGGATTACAGAAACCCCCTTGGGAGCTGCCACCCGATGTGCAAAGACTACCCCTGCTTCTGTTTTCCCTGCCAGCTCAGGACTCCAGCACCCTGTCTTGCTGAGCCAGACACTCCCGTCTGGCTCCAGACACAGATCCAGGGTCTGAATGTCCTGTCCCAAAGCTGCAAGTTACCTGAAAACAGCTTACAGTAGTGTGCTTGTCCTTAGCACTCAGATGCCCAACTCCCAATGGGGTCTAAACCCAGATAAATCCGTTTTACCCTGCATAAAGCCTATGCAGGGCAAACTCATAAATTGTTCGCCCTCTATAACACTGATAGAGAGATATGCACAGTTGTTTGCTCCCCCAGGTATTAATACATACTCTGAGTGAATTACTAAATAGAAAGTGATTTTATTAAATACAGACAGTAGGATTTAAGTGGTTCCAAGTAGTAACAGACAGAACAAAGTAAGTCACCAAACAAAATAAAATAAAATGCGCAAATCTATGCCTAATCAAACCAAATACAGATAATCTCACCCTCAGAGATGCTTCAGTAAGTTTTTTCCTCAGACTGGACACCTTCCAGGCCTGGGCACAATTCTTTCCCCTGGTACAGCTCTTGTTGCAGCTCAGGTGATAGCTAGGGGATTCTTCATGATGGCTCCTCTCTCTCTCTCTGTTCTCTTCCCCCCCTTTATATATCTTTTGCATAAGGCGGGAACCCTTTGTCTCTCTGGGTTTCCACCCCCCCTCACTGGAAAAGCACCAGGTTAAAGATGGATTCCAGTTTAGGTGACATGATCACATGTCACTGCAAGACTTCATTACTCACTTGCCAGCACACACATGTACAGGAAGACTTACAGGTAAATACAGCCATCTGCAGACAATGGGAGTCATCAAGATTCCAAACCATCATTAATGGTCCACACTTTACACAATTACAATAGGCCCTCAAAGTTACATTTTATATTTCTAGTTTTAGATACAAGAGTGGTACATTTATACAAATCAGATGATCATACTCAGTAGATTATAAGCTTTGTAATGATACCTTACAAGAGACCTTTTGCATGAAGCATATCCCAGTTATATTACATTCACTTACTACCGTATTTTCTCTAAAACTATCTCAGTTACATTATATTGACTTATTATCAAGTTTTTATAAAACCATATAGACTGCACAACGTCACACCCGCAAACACTGTTAACCATTGAGGCCTTGACCTGTCTTTTTAAGTATTGTAGAGTCGAGGTGTTACCCACATTTGATGTTTTAAGTCCAAAGAGAAGGAGCAAAGCAGTGGAGCAGTTTTGGCCTGACAAAGTTTCAATACATGAGTTAAGGTTAACATTTAATGTGATCTTGCTCCTTCTCTCTGCTCTGTGCTGGTCAGGACAGCTTTTATGAGCAGGAAAATGAAGGCCTGATAGCATCATGGTGGATCCTGCAGTCAGGGTGGATTTGATTTAAATCAAATTGATTTAACTCATGATTTAAATCACTAGTCAGGAAGACTCGATTTAATCATGGATATCTACATAAAAGTGCATTCTTGTTGGTTGTTCTAACCTTAATACATTGTGACGTTGTGCAGTCTATATGGTTTTATAAAAACTTGATAATAAGTCAATATAATGTAACTAAGCTGGTTTTAGAGAAAATACGGTAATAAGTTAATGTAACGTAACTGGGATATGCTTCATGCAAAAGGTCTCTTGTAAGGTATCATTACAAAGCTTATAATCTACTGAGTATGATCATCTGATTTGTATAAATGTACCACTCTTGTATCTAAAACTAGAAATATAAAATGTAACTTTGAGGGCCTATTGTAATTGTGTAAAGTGTGGACCATTAATGATGGTTTGGAATCTTGATGACTCCCATTGTCTGCAGATGGCTGTATTTACCTGTGAGTCTTCCTGTATATGTGTGTGCTGGCAAGTGAGTAATGAAGTCTTGCAGTGACATGTGATCATGTCACCTGAACTGGAATCCATCTTTAACCTGGTGCTTTTCCAGTGAGGGGGGGGTGGAAACCCAGAGAGACAAAGAGTTCCCGCCTTATGCAAAAGATATATAAAGGGGGGAAGAGAAGAGAGAGGGAGAGAAGCCATCATGAAGAATCCCCTAGCTATCACCTGAGCTGCAACAAGAGCTGCACCAGGGGAAAGAATTGTGCCCAGGCCTGGAAGGTGTCCAGTCTGAGAAAAACTTACTGAAGCATCTCTGAGGGTGAGATTATCTGTATTCAGTTTGATTAGGCATAGATTTGCGCATTTTATTTTATTTTGCTTGTGACTTACTTTGTTCTGTCTGTTACTACTTTGAACCACTTAAATCTTACTGTCTGTATTTAATAAAATCACTTTTTATTTAGTAATTTACTCGGAGTATATATTAATACCTGAGAGAGCAAACAACTGTGCATATCTCTCTATCAGTGTTATAGAGGGCGAACAATTTATGAGTTTGCCCTGCATAAGCTTTATGCAGGGTAAAACGGATTTATCTGGGTTTAGACCCCACTGGGAGATGGGCATCTGAGTGCTAAAGACAAGCACACTACTGCGAGCTGTTTTCAGGTAAACTTGCAGCTTTGGGACAAGTGATTCAGACCCTGGGTCTGTGTCTGGAGCCAGACGGGAGTGTCTGGCTCAGCAAGACAGGATGCTGGAGTCCTGAGCTGGCAGGGAAAACAGAAGCAGGGGTAGTCTTTGCACATCGGGTGGCAGTTCCCAAGGGGGTTTCTGTGATCCAACCCGTCACATACATATTCTTCACAACTCAGAGATAAATGTAGGTTGCATTTTTAGAAGGTACACACTATACATTTTTAAAGTGATTTATTTTGAAAACTTTTCAGAT
This sequence comes from Trachemys scripta elegans, assembly GCF_013100865.1. Classification (NCBI taxonomy): domain Eukaryota; kingdom Metazoa; phylum Chordata; order Testudines; family Emydidae; genus Trachemys; species Trachemys scripta. The sequence continues at coordinate 61,750,234 of NC_048301.1, read as the reverse complement.
TAGTTTTTCAGCTATATCAGAAAATGAATGATTGTTTGGTTATTTCATTTACCAAAGGTAACTGAAGCAGATATTTATAAAGTCATTGGGAGCTGAACTATCTCCAGTTAAACAGGTTAATCATTAATATTTGTAGGATTTTCTTGCCATGCTGTATTAGGAGGAGAACATCACCAGACAGACATTTAAATTGTTTTATTTAACTAAAACAATATTATGTATTCTGGATTTTTTTCTTCAACAGCAAACATAATATTTTAACAAAACAAGCATATGAATTTTTGAATTTACTTAAACATTCAAGTTTTTTAAAATCAGGTTTGTTTTTGTTAAAATTGTTTAACTAAAATTGTTAAATGAAATATTAAACAAAAATTAATTGACTGTCATCCAGGTCAACATGGGAAACTTAAAATATTGGCTTCTGCAGCTAACTCAGTCGTTTTCACCTTCATTTTTCTGTTTGTTCATAATCTGGAAAAGAAAAACAAGCTTTCCTGCTTTTTCAGGTCCCAAACGGTTTCTCAATTTGGAATGAATTAGTCCAAAGGAAGAAAATATTCTTTCTACACCAGCAGAAGAGGATACTGCTGTTAAAAGTGAGATTATCACTTCAACAGTCTCTGAATCCAAGTGCTTAAGTGACTTCCACCAGTTCACTGGTGTGACTTTCTTTAAAACTGCATCAGCAAACGTATAATTCTTGAATGGTTCACCCTTAGCTCTGAAGTTTATTATAGTTGGTATTATGGAGGGATGGCTGCTGGATGTCCATGATAGCCGACTCCTCTTCTTCAGCAGTTAAGGTTTGACTTTGGTACCAAGTATTGAGAATATCTGCAAGAAAATGAGCTGGAGATAGTGCTTGTCCCATTCATTTTTTAATGCTTGTAATTTAACTGTCATTGCATATTTCTCTTTTTAAATCTCACTCAGTTCCTTCCAAATTTCTACAGCGTTAGCAATAAAACAGCTATTTATCTGCATTTTGTTCAAGGCTACAGAAACAGGCTTCAGGGTACTCAGCATGTGTTCAACATTTCTCTTAAGCCCAATGTTGAGTACTTTGACTGTGACAGTGCCATCTATTTTTTCACGATTTTGTTCACAAACTGTCATTGGATTAGGCCAGTTCTTGATCTAGTGCTCAAAACAGTCCACTACTGAGTTCCATTGCACATCTTGTGGGAGAGTTAGCTTGGTTCCTCCCACTTTTTTCAGAGCAGCTGGTGCAAAGTGGTTGTTACAGAAGTATTTTGGAATTTCAACAACATTAGCCTTTATTTCTGGAACACTGAAGTCTTTGGCTAGGAGGTGCATCAAATGAGTACTGCAACCGTATGTCATTAGCTTGGGACTCTCTTCTAAATAATTTAGTCTCATCTTGGAGACATGTGCAGTATTGTCTGTGACCAAGCTGCATACTAGACATTTGAATTTTTTCACAGTTTGTTATAGCTTTTACTGCTACTTGTAAGTATTCTGCTGTGTGGGCATTTCCTGATGTATCAATTGTTTCTGTAAGGAAGATATTCCCTTCTTCTGTTGTCACACAAGCACATACAACAGGATCATTGTGGACATTGCTCCACCCATCAAGGCTCAGGTTAACAATTTTACCCTCTAGACCCTTTGCACACTGCTCAATTTCTCTTTCATACACTTTATCCAGCAATTTGCCTGTGACATCTGCTCTGTTGGGTGGACTGTATCCTGGTCTTAATGACTGAACCATGTTAATGAAGTGTGGGTTCTCAATCACACAGAAAGGAGAGTTTGTTGCATAAACAAACCAGGCAATTTTTTCGTCAATTACCTCTTTTTGTAATTTGCTGGTTCTTATCACAAACTTATCTGTGGTTGTTTCTAATTGATAGAGTTTTTTTTTCTTTTTGCTACAGGTGATAGCCACAGTATATGTGACATACATGATGTGACAAACACTATCATTGGCAGATAACTCTGAAACTATAGAAAATTATGGTGATCTTGAAGGTGGATAGTCTTCAGAATCCTATATATTGAGGATGGATTCTCCTAAACAGAATAAGTCAATGCAGTTATTTCATTATTATAACCATACTGCTCATTTAGTATTACTCATTGCATTCACTGACACTCAGTACTACTTTAAAGGTGAAATTGTAAAAGGAAGATCTGCCTATTTCAGCTATTTATTTTTTATCACAACTGCATCTAAAATGATAGTACCATAGAGTAACAACTATATTTTTTGCTCAAACATGAGAATTCAAGACTAGTCCAGAAGGAAGACAGGAGTCCTTAAGAAAGAAGTAAGAAATAAAAAAGTTTACCATCCTGAAGATCCTGCATGTTCAGACATGTTCCTTTCATCATCTTCAACGCACCTTCCTCCTGAGAAGGAACACTTCTTATGATGTTTCGTTCGGGCAACCAGGCCTTGCATTTCTTTGTTGCACTGTTTGTATTTTGCATGCATGCCTATCTTACCCACAGGTAGAGGAACTTCATTAAAATATTCCCAAACTGGGTCTCTTTTACAGTCTGCTGCCATTTTAGGTTTTCCCTTCTAGTGAGAGAATGGTTTGGTATATCTCAAATCAATGAGAAAAAAGACCTCAAGACTTCTGGAATATGGTGCTCAAACAGTTTCAATTTTGTTTCTACTGCCTGTCCCTCCCTTCTCACATTTATCTTCAGACTTCTTCTCCTTGTCCAGATCTATTCCGCCCCCAACAATCTTCTATTCATTGAACTTTTTGAAACTTTGCACTTTTAGAGAGAGGTAAGGGATTGACTCTGTGTACACAAATTTGCAGAGGGACAGTAGGGTTGAGGTCTGTTATTTCTCACCTCTATATATTATTTATTTAAAAACATTTTTGCTGTTAACAAGCATGTGATCTCTGGAGACACAAATCCACAGTTTGAGAACTGCAAAACTAAGCATCTCTGATGGTATCTTCTAGACTGAGCACTGAGTCCCATTGGGTAGATAGAAAGATTAACTGAAATCTATACAGAAGCCTGTGGAACCCACAAGATTGGGTCCCTAATCCATGAACTATTGGAACTCATTTACAAAACTTTTCTTAAACATTACATGACTATATTGTCTCATTCTATAGAATTAGAATTTATAATCCCTATTCCATGATGAGATATCTTTGAGCTATAATGTATCTTCATTAAAACTATCTTTAGATATGCTTTTTGAGGGAAAAAACCTTTTATAAAAAAAAAGCCCATTTAAATAAAAAAAAAATTGATTTTCTTGATTTTTTTTTTAAATAATTTATTTTTATCCACCCTGCATGCAGAGGTTGTTGGCAAGAACATGCACATGTTTTCTGTGAGGGATGTTTTTACTGACAACACTGAGAAATGGTTTGAGAAAAAGGAGGATGCTAACATTCTTATGAAGATCTGAAGAAACCAGGCATGTACACTACATATTATGGCCACATTATAGAGACTTAGGGCTAGATTAACAAAGGTTTAGGTGTCTAAGTCCCAATTTTAGGCTCCGTTGCAATTGCCAAAACTCCCACCAAACCCTTTAGGCACCTAAACTTACTCAGCATCTGCATTTTCAGGGTAAAAGTTACCTAAGCACCCAAGTTTTTGCCTCTGGGCATGCACACAGCTGCCTTACTATAGGCATCTGGATTCCTACCTTCCACCTAAGCCCCAGAGCAATTTACACACCAAGAAAGATGGGAACAAATGCCTATCTTGTGTCTGAGGCCAGATTAGGGTTACCAACTTTCTACTTGCACAAAACTGAACACTCTTGCCCTGCCCCACCCCTCTTCCGCCCGTTCTCTGAGGCCCTGCCCCCACTTACTCCATCCTCCCTCCCTCTGTCTCTCACTCTCCCCAACCTCACTCACTCGCTCATTTTCATTGGGCTGGCTCGGGGGGTTGGGGTGTGAGAGGGGGCTCCAGGCTGGGGAGTGGAGCCAAGGGGTTCAGAGTATGGGAGGGGACTCCAGGCTGAGGTAGGGGTGTGTGGGAGGGGATACGGGCTCTGGGCTAGAGGTGCAGGTTCCAGGATGGAGCCAGAAATGAGAGGTTCAGGGTGTGTGAGGTGGCTCTGGGCTGGGGCATGAGGTTGGGGTGGGGGTGGGGGTGAGGACTCCGGCTGGGGATGCAGGCTCTGGGATGGGGCTGGGGATGAGGGATTTGGGGTGCAGGCGGGGGCTCCAGGCTGGGGCAGGAGGGTGCTCTGGGCTGGGGCCAAGGGGTTCAGAGGGTGGGAGGAGGATCAGGGCTGGAGCAGAGTGTTTGGGGTGTGGGGGGGGGGTCAGGGGTGCAGGTTCTGGGTGGCGCTTACCTCAGGCAGCTCCCAGAAGCAACAGGATGTTCCACCTCCAGCTCTTACATGGAGGTGCAGCCAGGCACCTCTGCGCGTTGCCTCGTCCGCAGGCACCGCCCCTGCAGCTTCCATCGGCCATGGTTCCCAGCCTGTGTGAGCTGCGGGGCCGCGCGAAGCCATGGTAGGCAGGGAACCTGCCTTAGCCCTGCTGTGCCACTGACCGGACTTTTAACGGCCCAGTCAGCACTGCTGACTGGAGCCACCAGGGTCCCTTTTTGACTGGGCATTCCAGTTGAAAACCAGATACCTGACAACCCTAGGCCTGATCCAGTAGGGGAGCTGAGAATCAGGCACCATTCAAAATCTGGCTGGAGGACATGGTGTCACCCCCTGATAACTTCTGTCCCAGTGGTTAGAGAACATGGTTGGGATGTGGGAGACTCAGGCTCAATTCCCCCATCAGGCAGAGTAGGAGAAAGGATTTGAACAGGGGTCTGCCCCATCCCAGGTGAGTTCTCTAACCAGTAGGCTGCAAGATAAGCAGCAGTACCTCTTCCTCAGGCTGTTTTATGTGGAGTTAGGCACCTCCCTAGCTCATTCTCACAAGGGGGTCAGACTAGATGATAATCCTGGTCCATTCTGGCCATAAACTCTATTAAAGACGGCTTTGTAACAAATGATCACATTTTTATTGAAACTGTTTAAGACACAGAGTACAAATGAATACAGAGTTAAAAACAGCCCCCAGATGGGTGCCTCACAGTGCAAAAATCCCACAAACATAAAACAGTTTTTTTCCAAATAATTAAAAAAAAAAAAAGACATTTTAAAGATTTAATTTGTTTTTACCTAAAGCCAAAGTATAAAAAACACGCATTCATAAATAAAGATTTTGTTTTTGTTTCTTTTTGTGTTTTTAAAACGGTGGAGGAAAAAAGGTAGTGTTGAAAAACACAGGTAAAGAGTTCTTTGTCTGGTGCCTATGGCATACTAAGACATGCAGAGTGGACATGGCTTGTTCCTAAAGTCGCTGCCCCATGCATCTTTGTCCATGCTTTACAGCAGGTTACCCACACGAATATGCAGTCCAATCCGGTATATTATTTACAACAAGCAATCCGGAATTCTGGACATTCTAGTCTTATCTACATCTGCTCAACAGCACTCCAGGGCTGCAAGAAGTCCTGTGTTTTTGTTTTTTTCTTCTAAATGAGGTTTTTATCATTTAATATCCGGGATACTGCACCCCAAGTGGAAAAAAAAAAACTTACAAATGCAGGCGTATACCAACAGCGTTTAAATACCTCCTCTTCTGTTTTTTATTTTTAAAATGTACTTTAAAATTTAAAGTTCATAATGTTTCAACTCCTTTGGAGAAATATACTGCTTCTTCAGAGATTCAATGAGATCAGCAGAGTGAGGAGAGTGCTAAAAGACCTGCCCCAACTATTACTTGGGAGATTCCTCAGAAAGGAGACTACCTGAGAAAGTGAAAGAAATGCAGACTCATGTAAGAGCACCAGCTGTGCATCTCAATGTTCGGCAAAAAACGTGAGTTGGCTTTAGAGGGAACAAAACACAAAGGGTTTGCTGTCTTGTCAGATTCAAGTACTTTCTACTGCACCACCCTGTTCACAGGTCTTTGTGCATTGTTCTAAGAGCTCCCCCAGGAAAAGTAATACAAGCTACATCAAGATGAGAAGAAAAAACTATTGTCATTTTAACCAGGAACATCCTGATAGGAGGGATGGTATTTAAGCAAAGAGGACAGAGTGGTAGGCCCAAATTCTTTAACAGGTTTTGCTAAACAATAATTTCCTTGAATACATTACATCTGCACACACACGTGTGTGCGTGCACAAATCTATAAGGGGTCCAGGCTCCAAAATTGGCTCCTCCCACAATCCTCTTCACTTGCCAGCCACCAATCATTGTTCAGGATTTCTCCCGCCAGACTATGGAATAACCTATGATGAAGGCGTATGCTGTACATGCAGATCAAATGTAAGCATTGTGGCCTGCAGCTACCAACTGCACTATCTTGTTGAGGACTTTATGTTCCCTTTGTTCTCAAAACTGGAATTTTTCGGCACACTTCTTACTGCCAGCAATGGGAAATCATGGGGGAATTACCATATATATCTATATATCAACTGAATCAAGTTCTCTCTCTGCAACACTTTCTCCCTTCACCCCTTCTCACCACCAAACTTGGGATATCACTTTGATTTATAGGTCTTTAGCTTCACAACTCCTCTTAATGCTAAATCTTAAGCAAATGGTTGAGGTTACATACCTTAGCCTTCCCACACCTTCGAAGAAACAGCTGTTTACATGGGAGCAGGTGGGAAAAAAGGGGCTCAATAAAAAGGCATTAAACAAAACAACTACCCCATCTATTCTTTAATTCACACCTCTAAACTCAGTCCTGGTTCTACTTCCCTGAAGCCCTGCCTCTGCTGCACTACATCGTTCATAGCCCCCTTCAAGGCTTTGATTGGCAGTTCCTGCAGCCAAGCCTACTTCTATTCCTAACACTATTCTCCTGGAAGCTCTGACTCTGCTTTCTAATTATTTTAAAGCTAAACACCCCATAGATTCCCCTCCTGAGCTACTTGCTTGAGCCTGCCCCTACCACCATTCTAACTAGATACTTGCCCCTGTTTGCGGTTTTCCCACCTACACCCATGACCCAGGCAAAGTCCACATCCAGCCTGCACAAAAATCCTATTCATTTTTTTTTTTTTAAACTCATTCCTTGTGAATTACTCTGAGGGAGTCCTATCTGACACTACTGTGAATCCTGATAGCTGCTGCTTTTCACCCACGACAGTCCAAGGTACACTATGGACTGGATTACTGTATCTAACAGGAATGGCTTTGGGGCATATTCTATTCATTCCAACCATCTGCTCTGCAGCCTTCTTTCCAATCCGGTGTCACCACCTCATACTTTAAATACAAATAATAATAAAATGGAATCAATTCTACAAGGGAAGGCATATAAAGAACCCTCAAACCAGTATTTCCAGTACCAGAAGATGCCTGGGTTGAAGGTACTGCTATTTTACCTGAGTGTCTGTGCCCCAATACCAGCAAGAAACCTCCAGTGGACTGGCACATATGTTTTCACAGTCTGAAAGTGGAGTGAGAACAGCTGGTTGACCCACAGTCAGCCTCACCCAGACTATCCCCATCAGAGAACCAATAGGATTGCCATCTCACCTTCAATTTGTGAGCATCCCTGCCCCCTCCACATAAGGAAACTCCCAGAGATTTCTTCCAATTTCTTCACTTCATTCCTATGCAAACAGCTCCTTTCCATTGGCCATAGATGCTGCCCACAAAATCCCAGCTTACCAAACGATCCAGCACAACACAATGGTGGGAGGGGACTAGCAGCACAGCAATCTGAGGTTTAAACCTTGAAGTACAGTACAGTACAACTCTATTGAACTAGAGGTCAGAGAGGACACCTGAAACGTTTGGACAGATAGAGTCAGATGATAGTAGTAACCAATTGAAAAGCTCTGAAAGGGTTTCCTGCACCTCAAGTCACCAATTCTGTAGCTCAGTGAACTGATGGCCAGCCAGCAAGCAGAGAAATGGCTGCACTGCAGGTCCCCCAGCCCTGGAGTGCAGTGAAGAAATGGGCCAGCTGGCCCCAGACTAGTCATCCCCGTAGAGAAGAGGCTGCACTGCAGGTCCCCAGTTCCCAAGTGCAGCGAAGAAAAGCCAGCCCCATTCCAGAGAACCACAAGACCAAAATGATGGCCAGCTTGCCCCAAACCAACTACAGAAAAACCTGCTTCAAGTCTGTGACCATGGAACACATCTTTGGAGGCTGGCCAGCTTTGAAGGGCTTTTGCTGATGCCAGCCAACATTTATATCCAGGGCTAGGCTGGATACTAGAGTTTCACAAGCTGGGACTGTACTGCTCTATGTTGTTGTTTTTTTTAAGAGGAAGACTGAAGGCAGAGAAAGAAAGTGAAAATCTCCCTGGGTAGCCAACTGCTTTGATATGGATCCACCTACACTGCATCCTAGCTTACTGATATTGACCAATAGCAACACTGGATACTTGTAAGCCATGACAATAAACGCATTATTGCCAGCTTGGAGAAGTCTGATAAGGCAAGAAGGCTATTGCACACAGAATTTCACAGGGGCAAGGTTTTCTATTTCTCCATCAAGAGACCCATGAAGGGGTAGGGGAAGGATGGTGATAATTACATCCCACAATATCCAATACTGGCTGCTCAGCACTCCCAGGAGATCATTTTCTGTAGTCCGTTAGAAAAGGTAAATTTATTCTCTGCTCCCCTGGAAGGTTAAGAATATTCTGTTTTCCTTGTAGAGAGAGTGGAACCTACTGACTGTCTTTCCTACCAGGACAATGAAAGCATCAAACTGGGAGGGAGCAGCAGTTGCATGGGTGATCACTCTGATTGAGGGCTTCACTCAAAGAGATGGAGGTCTTGCCTCCCACTTAACTTCTCCCAATAAAATCATTCACCTCCAACCCACCCCCTTCACCACACTTTCATTAGCATCAAGAGATCAGTGTCCAATTCCACTCTCAGAACATGGCTAAAAGGAACTTCACAGCTGACTTTTCATTTTCCTACATTATTTCAACCCTTTTCTTTTTAATGTTTGATGAAACCCCAATCTCAAATATTTGAGCTCAGATAAAATACCAAAGCTCATTTAAAAAGCCACGATGTTCTTGTTACATGATCCCCACAACTTGTTCCAAGGGGTAGCAAATCCTCCCCCGTCAGAGGAGAGTGGAGATAAATTATATCCCAGACGGTCTTTGAAACAAAAAGGAAAAGCCAACAGGGTCGTCATCACAACAGCAGGATTACTGCAGGAAACAAGTCAGGGATGGAGAAAGGAAGATCAGCAAGACAGATTGCAGCAGAGAAGACCAGTTTGGTAATTGCACAGACACTCCAGCCTGCCTCTGCTGTTAGGGGTTACTATAATACAGAGATTGTGTCTCGCTGGGATATGGCAAAGGAGAAAAAATTGTTTGTTTGAAAAGGGAAGGAAATGGCCACCAAATACTCAGGAAAAGGTTAGAGCAAACGTCAGAAAAATAAATTAATAAATAGAACGTTTAAAAGTCTGCCTTTGGATTCTGATGAAGCCCTGGGAGGGAGTGATTGGCTTCATCCAGGCCCCTTTTGTTAGTCAGCAGTTCAGAGCTTCTTGGGCAAACTGAATTTATTTTTTGTTCTTACAGGAGATGCCAAACATCTGGCTATGGAGAGATTTCCAAGCAACTTCTCTACAGCCTCTTTCCAGGCTGTGTTCACAAACTAGATGCTGAAGAGTATTGGGGAAGGTATTAAAACTGTGGCCAGCACATTGCTAAAAACTAGAATACACCTGTTCTATGGGGCTGAGAAGATCAGTTTAAAAAGTTCTCTCCCTCCATAGATCAGGGTGGCGACAGCACCTGTCTGAGGCTTCCACTGTGGTGGTCATCCTGGGATTATTTCTAAGGAGCTATCAGTTTTACTCAAAAAGTGTTTTTTCCGACCACCACCCCTTTACAGTTTTTTGTCCATGCGCCGTTCCACAGCTTGTAGTAACAGCTCCGAGTACTGTTCCAGCAAAGCCAGAGTCTGCTCATCCCCAAAACGCCTAGGACTGGACAGGGTGGCACCACTTCCCTCATTCAGCGACCTAATGGCATCTTGTGGCTTCACCAGCACCTTCTTGGCCCTTTGGAGCTCTTCTCCTTCCTTCAGGGAGTCCAGTTCTTTCTTCATCACGGAGAACGTTTCCGTTAGGAGGCCAGCAATCTTATCTTTGTCAGTAGAAGACTCCATATCCATTGATACCTGAGAATTTAAAAAATGCAGTTAGTATTTAAACAAGACAAAAAGAAGGTGTTTTCAACCCTTTAGGGCATTGCAAGCCACAAATGTGTCTAAGCAAAGGGTACAATACACTGCTCTAAGTATAGGGTCTGCCTTAAAGTGGTACTGGAGGGTGCATGTGTGCTCACATACGATATACAGAGGGAGCTGGGCTCTTTATTTGCTAATCCTTTCCCTGGGCATTAAAGGATTTAAGAGAAAAATCAGAGGATAATAAAACGTAATATTTCAATTGTGCTTTATATTTGAAGCCCTGTATAAATATTAACTAATCCTTTCCATGCCCCCGTGAGGGAGTTAATTTTTACCTTCAGGTTACTGAGGGGGACAATCAGGTATAAAGATTAAATGATTTGCCCAAGGCAATATGGCAAGCCATTGGATAAGCCAGAATTAGAATCCAGGAGTTTCTGACTGCCAGGCCCAAACTCAGATGCAGCCCACTAGACCATGCTGCCTCTGTCACTAGAACTCGATCAGAAGAATGCCTCAGTCCATCCAGTGCGTGCGTGCGTGTGTGTGTGTACTCTTAACTCTTGAGGTCTAGAGACAAGCTGACTGATTGGCAGACCAATGTTTAATGTTTGAGGTCACTCACCATGTGGTAAAGGTGAATGGCCTTGCGCATGCTATCCTGGAGCTCAGATACAACATGTTCACACTGCTCAACGCTGATGCGACGTTCTGAAGAGGGAGAATAAACAAAAGAACTAAGCCATGAACATATCCCAATGTCCTAGACCATCCCCGCCCCCGCACATTTGTTAGGAAATCCATCTGTAGAATAACCACTTCTCCAACACAGCTGCTAATACTTATTTTAAAGGTCGTGTGTGTGTTTCACTCAACTTTTAAACGAGAGGCTAGCCAGACTGGCTTGAGCCACGCATTGTGGAGGCAAGAGCTGCACCAGCGTTCCTCACATACCTCTCTGGAGATGGTCCTCAGTTCTAACATTCCATACTCCCACTTTTCTAGTCTTCAGCCTCCGCTTAGCAGAGACTAACAACTGCCCTGATTTCTGGTCACTCAGTGTGATTTTGTAACTGTGGATAAGCTGAGACCATCAAAGCCTCTCTCACTTGTGACCCAAGTCAAGGTCTCCAAAGGTAAAAGGCATTACTAATCTCAAGTCCCACTAAGCAGCCCCCCCTCCTCTATAACTCCATGAACTTCTCTGTACACCATCTTCAGGATGAGACAAGCATCTGATGTGTTATGAAGATGAATTACAATGAAGGTTGTTTTAAACCGTCAAAATGTATTTCGGTTTGGGACCAAGGTAGAGCTGTCAGAGAGCACCCATGAGAATGGGAACCGTACTTTTCAACAATACATGATGTTTACCGCTATTACATCAGAATTATTAAAAAAAAAGAAAATCAAAAGCACAACTTCACCTATACACTTAATATCCCCTATTAACCCACCAGTCTAACAGCTGAAGGTGGGCAGTCTTTAAACACAACACAAATAGACAGACACACAGGCATAATTGCAGCTATTATCTCCTGCTCTGAAAGGCACTGGACAGTACTATTCAAACTCCTTTAGTTAACTAGAAAATAAAAAGTGGTCATAAGAACATTGTAATTCTGTACTTCTGAACTAGAGATGCCGTCCTTTGAAAGGCTGAAGGGGAACCTAGCCCCAGGCATCAAGATTTAAAAAAAAAAAAAAAAATACATGAAGAACAGATGAGCCAATGGCATATGCTGATGCTCCCAGACAGCATCTCAGATCCATGCAATCTTCGCCTCCTGAATCACCAATAGTCTGAACACAGTGGCTTCAATTTTCTTGTCGATGATCGTTACTAAATTAGAAACACAGCAAAACCCTCTCTGTTCAGCACCATTTCTGGAATTCTCCCATGATCTTCAATGTATGCTGTCCTGCTCTGTGAACCACCAGCACAGAGAGGCTGTAAAAATGCCTGGGTGAATGGGCATTTTCAGCTACAGGCTCTCAGAGGTGGAGACAGTACCTCTTCAGAAACAGACATAGGTCAGTTAACATGGTAATGACAACAATATTTAGTACTTCTACAACACTGTCTATCTCTAGATCTCACAGTACTTTCCAAAGATAAATATCTTTATCCCCACATTTTATAGATTCTATTTATAGAAGGGAAACTGAGGGACAGAGAAGTCAAGTCGCTTCCCCAATGTTACAGAGTGAGTCACCAGCAGAACAAGGATAAAAACTTCAGGTCTGTAACCCTCATTCTAATTCCCTATCGATTAGCTCAAACAACCCTGCTGTATTAACGTCCTTTTACAAAGTGCTTGCTGTACATTACCGGTACATATAAATTTTAAAAAAATGTGGCTGTATGAGCCTTTCATCATTTCTTGTTTACTTTTTTTTTTTTTTTTTTTGGGTGGTGGTGGATTTCTAGCTGCAGATCTGTCTCTCCTTTACAGATCTTGGGCTGAAATTTCCTGTTAACTGACCCCAAAAGTCATGTGACCTTTGCTCTGACTCTCAAATCTAGGAAAAAAACAAACACACCAGTGAAAATAGCTGGTCTGTGGCATTATGTTGTAGAATCAGATTCCATAGCTCCAAGTAGGTGCTAGCTCTTGAAAAGCCCAAATACCCTCATGGTTCTGAAACTTAACTACTGTGTAGTATTAAACTGTAAGCTCTTCAGGCCTAGGACCATGTGTCTTGTTGTAGATGTGTGTAGCATGCCTAGTATGACAAGGGGCTTCAATCTTGATCAGGGCATCTAGGCACTACTAAAATACAAAAAAAACCCACATCTAGATAAAAGCCTCTCTTCACAAGCTTTCAGTGGACACACTTTTTCTACATTTTTTTGTTTTTGACTGCCGGGGGTGTGGGTGAGTGAGTGAGTGTGAGAGAGAGAAATGAAGCTTTCCTTTTACAATCCACTGCTTCTATCCGAGGGGTCACAACCCATTGTTTGTAACCTCACAGTTCATCGCTGTAGAGAGGAAGCTAGCATTAGTGAAGGACCCTGACAAGCAGAAGATAATAAAAGGTGACTTATTTCCCTACACAGCTTGGTTAATAATACTGGGAAAGAAGATGAGTTAAGAGTTTGTCTGACCTTTCAAACAGGCCAATGCCCTAGACACTGGCCCCGATGACAAGTTAAAACAGCCAGGAAAGGGTTAAGGACTACCCCACCTGTCAAATGACATAGCAATGGATTCAAGGGAAAAATATCCCTTCTTTCTGGAGAATAACAGAGAGGCAAGGGAAAAGTCACTGGGGACTGCAGCCCCTGTGGAGCACGGAAATTGCTTTGTTTTGATGTTACCCATGAGTTTTCTATTAAACCAACAGATTGTGCCCTGAGGGGAAGGCTGGAAATAGACTGGGGCATGGCATTAGTTCTTTCTTGGGCTGGGGAGTAACCCTCCAGCTGACACCCTCCCATTTATAAATAATTCAGAAGTTATAGAGTATTAACCCCACACCTTTTTCTTCAACCCCAAAAGCTAGCAAGCTAAGGGCTGGTCTACACTTAGTCCGGACTTCGGACTAAGGTACGCAAATTCAGCTACGTTAATAACGTAGCTGAATTCGAAGTACCTTAGTCCGGACTTACCGCGGTCCAGACGCGGCCGGAAGTCTCCCCCCGTCGACGCCGCATACTCCTCTCGGCGAGCTGGAGTACCGGCGTCGATTGTGAGCACTTCCGGGATCGATCCCAGAACATCGATGGCGTGCCTCCGGACCAGCCGGTAAGTGTAGACTAGGCCTAAGAATCCTCACCGTGTCTATACATGTGTATTGCATTCCACCTGCCATTCCCTTTAGGGAAACTTGGACGCTACAAGATCTGCAGAACATTTGGCTGCTATCTGACTAAACATGATGTAAGACACAAGACAGAGAGGAAACAGAAATTGAAGCCAGAGTAAAAGATGTTAGACTGAAATGTCTCACCATTGAGGGGGTGACTTATGGAACGAGACAGGTGCAGACAAGACGAGACAGGCCAGAAGCTGGACGTAAAGAAATGTGATGGAATCGTGAAGCGGTTCACAAAGACAGGAGACAGAAGGGGGAAGAAGATTAGAGATGGGTATCCATGCACACCTGAGTTCTGTGCAGAGGCAGCCACTGTTGTGGGAGACCTTGGCCTGATGGGGTCTAGTGGACAAAGTCCAAGTGGGTTGTCTAGCACACAGCCAATGCTGGAGAACCTCTCTCTGCATCTGGGCACTGTGCTTTCAGGAGCCCTTGGGTGCAAGCCTTCTGAAAACTCTTTCAGTTTTGGATTAGTGACCCCTGGTTCATCCTGGCAATCTATCCTCAGTGCTGGATTCTCCACTGGGCTCTGTTTAGCAAGTCCCACAGACACAGCAATTGGGCTCTCCCTCTTGAAGGTCCGTCCCTCAGGAAGAGATGATTTCTTTTTACAGACCCCGGCAGGTGACTGAGGAGACTCCGGTTCGAGTGGGGTTTTTGATTTGGCGGTGGGTGAGAAAGAAGCTAAGGTGGGTCTGTCAGGCAATGGTTTGGGGATGTCAAGGATCAAGTGTGCCCGGTTTGATGATGCCAACTTGCTATGGAAGGACTTGGGTGATGAGCAGCTTACAACTTGCTGAAGGGCTGGCTTCCCTGGGACATTTTCTTTTGTAGGTGGCTTGTTCTTCTCAGTCTCCGCTGGGGGAGTTATCTGTGTCTTCTCAGGCCCCTGTGGACTGGTCCTCTCCTCAGTCAGTGTTTCAACAGCGTCACCAAGGCATAGATTTTCCCCTACAGAGATGCTGCGTGACATCTTGGCCATGAAGCTGGTTGTGGGATTCATGTAGGACTTTGATTTTACAACCTTACTGTCTTTGACCAGCAGGGAGCTGGACCCATCCATCTTCAGCAGGCTTGCAGACAATGGCCTGCAATGATTAGGTTTTGGATCCTTCTCGACCACCACTAGTGTCTGAGGACGCTGCTTGGTAGAGGATATCACTCCTGGACTCTTATCTGCGAAAATTAAACAGACAAAATGTACAAAACTAGATAAAGGCTGCAGTGAACTGTGCAATCAGAAAGAACCACAACTGCGCCAACCTATTAACTTCAGCTCAGCTTCTGGAACAGAGGCATTTAGAACAACTGCAACAGTATTAATGTTGACAGATCTCAAAGATGAGCTCCTGCTCCTCCTTCACTCCCCAGAGGCATTATTGCTTACCTTAAGAAGAAGACCCTCCCATAATGTCTAAGACTAGAAGACCTTAGAAACTAGGATTTTTAAGTGAGAGAAGAAACCAGAGGAAGCAGGTGAAAGTCCTCATTTCTCCTCAGCCTACTCATTTACATCGAGCAGTGTGGTTTTAACAAAAAATAGTGAATTTAGTGCTGGTGAAAGGGCCACGTTGTTGCCCAGCCAATGTGCCTCAATCCTGACCAATCCTGACCTACTGCAACCACCTCTGACCAGAGAGGAGTTCTTTGTTCACGGCTCATTCCATCCTTGGCCTCCCTGCTGAGGCTGTCAGAGAGTGCTAGTTATGAGGATGGCGGCCGTATGCTGAGGACTGAGGGCTTGGCCAAGAATGCTGACTCACTTCACAGTGGACACAGAGTATAGCTATTTCAGGATGTCCAGCCTTTGCTACTGCAGCTTGGCCAACCCACAAAGTCATTAGTTCAGCATCTCCAGTTCACTGCCACAGGGCACTTCCCTCCCCCTGACAGAATGCAACAACAATGGCAAACATTGACTTGTTTTGTTTGGTTTTTTTTTTTTGCTTCCAGTATTTCAGAATCAAAATGAAAGTTGAACTCTATCCTCACCAACCCCTCTATTCCTCCCACTCATTTGGAAGGCCAGTTAAGCCAGTGATTCCCGGCCAGAGCCAACCGTTGGTGGGAGCCACCGACTAGTCTGCTGGGTAATTAAGGATATTTTCCTTGGCAGACTAAGAGTTAAGGATCCCAGAGCCTGTAGCTCACCTATGATTAATTTACATCTCTACTCAAACTCAGTCCCCCCGCCTCCATTTACTCTTGGAGTTACACTGCAGTCCCATCCACGTCCTTACCGTCGTGAAGGAGGTCATGAACTGACTGGGACTTCCTCATCCCCACATTCCCAGTACCCTCTGGAAAGGGTGCAATAACTCTTCCAGGTCCCACTGCAAGCCTATTAGTCTCCACTGCTGACTTCCGTTTTCTTTGGGTGTAAATGGACCGGTAGGAATTTACACCATCCAGAAGGCTGTCATTCTCCAAGGCAGCATTACGATGGCTGTTCCCATTTTTCAGCAGGTCGACAGAAGCCTGCTTTGACTGGGCTGAAGCCTCAGTGGGCTTTTGATCCAGTATCAGATTTGATGAGGAGCGTGATAAACACCTACAGAGATAAGGCAGAGATAAGACTCTCAAGCTGCAATAAATGAATCATAAATAAATAAATAGATGGTGTTGGGTAAAGAAGTACAAAATTATTAAGCCAGCTTCTCAGGGGCAAAGATCTCGACAAATGGAGAGTGACATGTCAAATCAACCTGTACTGTCACCACACTGTTCTATTTTCCCCTAAGGCAGCAGTGGTCTCAAACCATCCTATCCTGGGTGATAGGATGAGCACTAAGAACCGCCAATAGCCCTGGGTCATGTGTTTCATGGAGGGACTTAGCAGGAAGGCAAGCCAGGAGAGAACGAGAGATTCTATCAGGGGAGGAATGGGTCAGATCAGGTCAGGACTGGTCCCTCCCAGCTCAGTTTGTCAACACCAAAAACCCTCTCTCCTTCCACTAGACTGCTCCCCAGAGGATCCCCCAGCACATTTGGCAATTGGTCAGTCCTGGCATAACACACATCAAAGCTGGTCAGTATCTTATGGGCTGCGTGTTTGGAAAAATCTTTTGCTCTCCTTAAGTGAAAGGCACTAGAAGTACCATCATTTTCATTTTTCCTCTAAGGCAGGGGAAAGTAGGATTACCCCCAACCCCCTCCCGTGCCCCCACAGTCTCTGCTCCACCTAGCTGGATTGGCAGATGGGCAGATAAAAACTCCATCACATATTCATGAATGTATGCAGCTTACCCTACAGCTGCTTTAAACTGGACTTTTCTCTAAAGCTCCCAGTTTTGCTGTGGCACAACTGCAGCTCTCCTAAAGCTAGTAACAGTAGAAGTGCGAGCATCAACCATGGTGGCAAAATGCCAGTAGATGGTGACTAACCCTGTGATGAGCAGGAGTACACAACCCAGTGGCAAAAACACTAGCAGGCAGACTACACTACCTCTGGAGTGGAACCTGCACTGCCACTAAAGCAATGACAGGAAGTTTCTCTAAAACCCTTAATGTGGACACAACCTGTGAATGCTAAAGGTAAACCTCGCTCAGTTTAAAATGATGCTCTCAAGTCAATTTGAACCCAAAGTTTAGATGTTGTGTTTAATAAAGCTTTTATAAAACCAATCAGTAGAAGTGTTTCCATTATTTTTGTTTCATTTTAATTTCAATGGAAACAGTTAATTTTAGAGGAAATAAATTCCCCTGCAGTGTTTATAACCTAGACACTCAATGGAAACCAGAAACGAAGCTGATTAGGAACTGACTATAAACAAAAACAAAACTGACTAGCACATTTTCATTGTCCAAGCTGAATGAAATGCAGAAAATAAAACAGAGCATAAATGGTGAAAAGCAAATTAGAGAAGAAGCAGTGTCACTTTAGGCCAATGTAGAGCAACTAAGATACAGAATGGACAATCTGATCTGTGACAGTTTGCAGCCAACCTGCCAGGTCCCCATCCAAAGAGACCACTGTGCCAAGGTATGTCAAACCCAGAAAGCTGCTGGCATGTTTTAGACCAGTGCCCAGGAAGAAATCTGTTCACATTACTAAAAAAAGCAGAGCTGTACCTGAGAGCTGGGGACTGGGAGAGAAAGCGAGAAGAAATGCTGATATTTTCAGTTCTCTCCAGGGTCCTACATGATCCACCTATGGATTCAGGGGGAAATGTGTAAATTATATAACAAGATGCAAACATTAGGACAAATGAAGTTTCTTCAGATGAAGTCTAGCAGGTGCTACTCCATTTCAGAGGAGACGTCAGAACTGCTTGAGGCAATAAGACAACACAGAGAATAATTTTATCTCCTGCTGCCCTTTTCTATTCTACTCAGCACATCAAAATTCCCCAGCCTCAAACTGTATTAAAAGAAAAAAGGGTTTCCCTAAGGATATTCCTCTTCCTTTCACCATAGATTCTTCTTATCCTGTATCTAGGCTTGTGGGAGAAAAATAAATAGCATGCAGAGACGATGCTAGCTACAATCATTCTCATGACTAGCAGGACACTCTGATCCCTGAAACAACTGATACAAACTAAATCTCTTTTTCCAATTTCATGTCCTCATTCTCTCTCTCTGTCCCGCTTCTCATCTGTCTTTTGTGATGTTTGCTATGCAGATATGCACCACTAGAGGCCCCCCCCCATCTTATTATACAGATGGACACACTGACCATTTAATTCATTTACACGGCAAAACTAGAGATGGGACAAGAGAATGTGACTCCCAGATTCCAAGGACAGCGCTTCACCAGGTCAACAAGAACAGTTCACTAACCCAGTGTTTCTCATCCTTTTTGTGCTGGTGACCCCCTTTGGACTTGAAAAAAAAATCGTGACTCTCCACCCCTACTAAGACTTGAAAAGGTAGGGGACTGAAACTGCCGAGCCCCAGCTCTGCCGCCTGGGGCTGGGGCTGACAGCCCGAGCCCAGGACCCCCCTAAACCTGTCCCACGACCCGCCTGGAGGTCACAACCCCCAGGTTGAAAAACACTGCAGTAACTCAAGAAACAAGGATTCCTTTTTATAGGCCACATTTCCTTACACACATTCTCATCTGCACATTGTGGGAGTTATCAGACACCCTTTTCTTTAGGCCTTTCTACTTTGCTTCACCCCTACCACCTCCCCACCACACACAGGCAAGGTTCAGCCGTAAAGTGTGAGCCACAGCAAGACAGAACCTTCGGGTCTACTTGGTTTTATAAAGCAGATAGGTCTGGAGCTATCAAAATCTCACCAGGGAGAAAGTTCTTCCACTGGGTTTGAAGGTGTACCTTTTTCACCACCATTGACCAGAGTCTCAAAATGCTGCTTGAGGAACTTCTCCTGATCTGGAGTCTTGGGGACCTCTCCCTCCAGCATGCTAGTGCCTGCATCCTCCTCGTCCTCCCCATCCACCTGTTCCTCCAAGTCTGAGACACCATCCACACTGAGGGGCTCTGTGCTCTCAGAATCTGGAAGGATGTGGAAAATAATGTACAGTAACAATAATGTCTGCATCCTGGCCACAACTGAACATCATTCTTAGAAGAAGCTACTCATGAAGGTGGTACATTAAGGACTAAGGTCAGAGCACCAGCAAATCAGCATTACTGCCATTAGGATGCCATTCCCAGATGTACAATATTACACAGACAGCACAGCCCACAAGGACAACAGCATAGAGTGGCCTGACTGTGCAGGTAGTTAAGGGAGCAGGCAGAAATCCACTTCACTCTTTAACCCCTCTCAAATGTACTCAGGGAAGTGCATATTCAGAAGTACCTGAATCTTTATGGTAATACCAGGGTGAGCTTTAATAGGAAAGTAGCATCACCTAAAAATCACATCACGTCTTTGAGTCCAATTT
The DNA here is from genome assembly GCF_013100865.1 of Trachemys scripta elegans. NCBI lineage: Eukaryota > Metazoa > Chordata > Testudines > Emydidae > Trachemys > Trachemys scripta. Next base: position 61,730,393 of record NC_048301.1, on the reverse strand, counting down.
GCCACCAAGCCTGGCAGTGAACGATCCCAGTAAGCTTCTGCAGTGTTCCATGTGGCGTGCAAATGGGCTCATAACATGTATTCACATCTCACCTTCATTTGGATGATCTGGGCTGGAGAGGCGACTGCTACTGTAATCTACCGAGCAAGCACTGTCAGGACTGTGCTTATCAGGGCATCCGTTGCTGTGGTAACCTCTAACTAGCTTCCCGTGGGGCAGAGCTTTTACTTGGAACTCACTACAAGAGAGACAGGAAGAGTACAAACTAGAAGAGATGCTTTGTCCAGTTAAATATTATAATTTTTAGAGTCCTTACTTGTGTTAGTAACACCTTTGATTATTTAAAAAAAGTTATTAAAAAAATTAAGTTTATTTCTTTTACCATTTATACAGTTTATTTTTGCATTTCATTAGGCTTGGACAGGAAAATCAAACTGGTCTGTTTCACTTTCTGATTATACTCTGTTTCACATTTTGATTCTCAGGCACTAACAGAGCTGCTATGGTTGGATTTCCAACACTGCAAGAAAATGAATGCACTAGTCCATTTAGAGAAAAAAAAAAAAAAAAAGAGTATTTTCCATAACATTCCTAGTTACAGATTTTGTAAACTCAGTTTTTTCCACAATTTGAGGCCTAAGCCAGTGTCTTTCCACACTCTTATATCCTGTTTCTCTGAGGGTCTTAGTGTTGTGAAATAAAACAGATTCTGAGGACACCAAGACTGATTTTCCATCAGTGAATACTGCATGGAAGTCAGCATTAGAAGATTTGAATCCTTGCTCTTGTCCCAGCTCCACATCAAAGAGCAAGGCCAATGGTACCCTTTCACCTTATTTGTGAAGATTAGAGTGTTCCATTTCATGGAATACTTTGGATTCAGACACAAGTTGAGCCCAGGCTCTAAGATTTGACTTGGAACATGAAAGTCACTATGACAGATATTTACTGTAAGATAACTGTAGGGAGATTAGCCCTGACAGCTTGCAAACTATGTGTGCTTTGTAACATGTCCAATCTGTATCCAACACCACCACAGGCCCTCCCTTTCTAACATGCTGGAACTGCACATGGGCCTGCTCTGTCTAAATATTATTACTATAAAATTAAAAACATAAATAAAGAGAAACTGGGTTGCTGGGGGGGTGGGGGGAGATGAGGGTGGCTAAAAGTTTCAGCTACATAAAGTTGGCATGCACTATTCTATGAGAGCTCACCTAAAACTCACAACTGTTAATCTGTACTGGAATGGGGTAGGGGAATTAGTGGAAGGAGAGGGAGTGTTATTCAGAAAAGGAAATAGGGGGAGTGAAGGTGTAAAGTGGAATGGTCTAAAATAGAAAGGAAGAAGAGAAAATGGAAGACAAAAGGTCTTCTTAGTCTCTCTGATTCCATTTAGCTGATGCAGTCATCGCATGCCTGTTCATTAGCTTTGTCCAGCCTAGTTTTAAAATGTCCCAAACAAGCGGGTTTCCACCACATCCCTAAGATGGCCATTCCACAGCCAAGTACATCTCCACCGTCAGGAGGGTTTCCAGCATAAGATTTTCCATTACTTAAATTCAACCCACATAAGGGAGGAAGAAAAAGAGAGGTTCTTCCAAGTTGTCTATTTCAAGGAGAAATTGGAGGAGTTTGCCAACATGCATGGCTTGCTCGCAAGCAGAGATTGTTTTACTGAACCCGAGGTTCAGCTCCCTTTAGAATCGGGAGTGTATTAGTGAAGTCCTTAACTAAATATGTCCAGCATCGAGCTGACAATAAATCACCTCACCCAAGTTACCACAGCTGCAGACAAGGAAAACGATGCAGCAGTGGCTTAGCCATACACAGAAGAGATTGTTTGGCTTTTTTAACCTGCTACTGTCGGTGGGGTGGATCTCATCTTGTTCAGGGTAGATTACACATTCCTCACTCTCAAAGGGCTCCAGTTCCTGAGTGAAAACCCCCTCTTCACAGGACACAAGCCGAATCATTTGGGGTCGGACGCAAGGCCGGCTGTCCTGAGGAGCTATAGAGTCTCCAACCTGGTGCAGAAATACAGAAATAGTAGAGGTTACTAGTGTATTTCCTTGACGTCAGCAGGGCAGTGTGGGAGTTATATAGTGCCAACTACAGCAAGGGGTGCAATTAGAAAACAGCACTTTTTTCATTGGCCCTGTCCCATCTCCCCTCCCACCACACAAACATACATACCCCCATCTGACAAGATCAACCAGCTATTACACACACTGACCCTGATTCTCCTCTCAGAATCATAGAAGATTAGAGTTGGAAGAGACTTCCGGAGGTCATCTAGTCCAACCCCCTGCTCAAAGCAGGGCCAACCCCAACTAAATCATCCCAGCCAGGGCTTTGTCAAGCCAGGCCTTAAAAACCTCTAAGGATGGAGATTCCATCACCTCCCTAGGTAACCCATTCCAGTGCTTCACCACCCTCCTAGTGAAATAGTTTTTCCTAATATCCAACCTAGACCTCTCCCACTGCAACTTGAGACTATTGCTTCTTGTTCTGTCATCTGCCACCACTGAGAACAGCTGAGCTCCATCCTCTTTGGAACCCCACTTCAGGTAGTTGAAGGCTGCTATCAAATCCCCCCTCACTCTTCTCTTCTGCAGACTAAATAACCCCAGTTCACCTGAGCCTCTCCTTATAAGTCATGTTCCCCAGCCTCCTAATCATTTTCATTGCCCTCCACTGGACTCTCTCTAATTTGTCCACATCCTTTCTACAGTGGGGGGCCCAAAACTGGACACAACACTCCAGATGTGGCCTCACCAGTGCTAAATAGAGGGGAATAATCACTTCCCTTGATCTGCTGGCAATGCTCCTACTACTGCAGCCCAATATGCCGTTAGCCTTCTTGGCAACAAGGGCACACTGCTGACTCATATCCAGCTTCTCGTCCACTGTAATCCCAGGTCTTTTTCTGCAGAACTGCCACTTAGCCAGTCAGTCCCCAGCCTATAGCCATGCCTGGGATTCTTCCATCCTAAATGCAGGACTCTGCACTTGTCCTTGTTGAACCTCAGATTTCTTTTGGCCCAATCCTCCAATTTGTCTAGGTCACTCTGGACCCTATCCCTACCCTCCAGCGTATCTACCTCTCCCCCAGCTTAGTGTGTCCACTTATACCAACATAAAGCAGGAGTAACTCCACTGAAGTTAGGTACCAGCACAGAATGATCCATCTTGAGCTAAGTAGTCTCTGGAGCAAGATAATTCATTGCTTACTAAGACCTGTAGTCTTCACAGGCCACAGCACTGTGTTAAAGATAAACTCAATCACAGGCTGCACTAGAACTCTGTGGGCCTCAGATGACATGCAGGTCAGCCATTCCTGAAACTGAGGAACCATGGCTCAATGAGGAGGAGTGTTCTAGACAGAGGTCACCTGGCTACCAGTAATAAAGTGCAGGAAATCAACCAGGCATTTAGTGTGTCAGGCTCAATTCCCATTGGCCAGCAGCAGTCAAAGAACTCCAGGAAGACTCCTGTGGAAAGCCTTAGGTTTCCCATTGCCTATATGTTGAATCCACAGCCACTGTTACCTTGTTGACATGCAGAGAGAGATCAGCATGCTCTTCTCTGTCATCCCCATTGCTGGTCTGGGACAGCGAGTCTCGACTGGGGGATCGAGAGACTGAGAAAGACTCCAGCTGGCGCAAGTCCAGCATGGATTTAACCGTCAACTCTATGTTACTGGTTGGCTGGGACCAACGGCCCCGCTGCCGGGGAATCTTGTTCATTGCAGTCTCTGAACGTTGGATCTCTGCAATTTCTTTCGCCTGGAGGAAGTCGAAAGAAAAAGATAAGAGCATTGGAGGTAAAATTCTGCTTATGGAGAAATAGAAGAGAAAACCTAGGATCAAGTCAAAATAGTTGTCTATGCATCTTCCTAAACCCAAAAACCCTTAGTCATACAGAAAGCTTTTGTTATAAGAGCCTCATAATGTGAAGATGATCCAAGTGCACCCTCATTGTAACAAAATTTAATTAACCAAAGAAACCAATTCAAAAGTTTTCATGTCAAGACAAAGTGGTTCAGTTAAATTTCAACCTCAAGCAACGTATCCTCCTAAAGGCTCATTATTCAGGACTGAAGTGAAGGAGCATGATACCAGAGGTAAAGAATTGCCCCAAAGGGTCCTAAATATATATGGAAGAGTATCCAGCCTGTGTGAGATGTTGAGAAACCCCAAGACTCTCCAATATAGCTACTAGATGTATCTGTGTAAGGCAGTGTGAAAGCCCAGGAGTGCTGGGTCTCATGCCATTAGCACAAACTGAGACACCGAGACTCTGCTGCACTCAATAGTAACAATGGGTAAAGAGGTGATTTTATTATATGGACTAGGATTTCAAGCCAGATCCTTTTAACATTTTAAAAACTCTCTCTCACATCCTGTCCTCCACCGACAATGGGACTGACTGACTAGATGATCCAGTACAGTTAGATCTATTCCAGGATTAATTTTTATGATGATCATGTTCTACAAAATCGTAAGCCTCTGACTGCCAGATGCTGGGACTGGATGACAGGGGATAGATCACTCAATAACTACCCTGTTCTTTGTTCTTTCCCTCTGACCCCCCTGGGATTGGCCGCTGTCGGAAGACAGGATATTGGCTAGACGGACCATTGGTCTGTCTCAGCATGGCTGTTCTTATCCTCTAGCCACAATCAGTACATGGTAGTACTGGACACTTCCTCCCAATTGAATGCTTCCTCACAGAATGGCCACAGCAATGGGATTCCTGCACTGGGAGATTTCTCACTGCAGTATTCCTACCATCAACCAGGATTAGTAGTTTCTGGTCTCCATAGATACTCTTCCTTATGATGAGAAGAAAAATTTTAAAGAATTAGTGACTCACCCTCCTCATTTCCCAATGGGAGAGGCTTCTTGAGAGGGAAAAGTCTGGATCTGAAAAAAGAAAAAACTATATCTAGTTGGCATCCTGGCCAATAAGGCTATTTTATCCCCCTTTCTTTCCTCTAAAGCCTCATGGCTACTGCATTTTCACTTGTGATACCTGTCCCCAGTAATGATAACTGCTAGAAGCAGGTACGGTAGACACCATTAGAAGCTTGGATCTGGTTTCCACTGACCTCTGTAGCTTTTTATTGAAGAATCAGAAGCCCGAGGAGTCACTAGATTAATAGCCCCCATAGCTCTGATTAAAAACCTCTTTGGCCAACCGGAATCAGTAAGAATCTGTTGAAAATTCTCATTAGGGAAGTCAGAATCAGCCTCTCTCCAGCTCGGCATAGGCAAGTATGGCTGTTCATCACCCCTCTGCTCCCATCCCCCAAAAATATTCTCTTGGTATTTCCCTTCCTGCCTGCACTTGATTACACCTTCGCTATTCCCATGTCTCTTCTCTGCCCCATACAGCCTCACAAGTCTGCCGAGGCTCAAGTCCCCTTCCCTTTTCTCAGTCCATGCCCTTCTCCTTTCCCATTTATACCTGAGTCTCTCTCAGGGTTGCAGCTGGATTGAATTTGGAAAGACTGTAGCCCATTTAACTCGTCTTCATCATTTCCTTCATCTTCACCATCTTTGTCGCTATCTGATGAAAGCACTGGCACTGGCGATAGGACAGAGGTGGATTCGTGCCTGGGATGAAGGAATCAGAAGGAACATTTGGACAACATTACAGTATATCATAAGAAACCCCCGTACGCAACCCGGTACTCCCACTTTACACCCATCATACAGCACAATTAACAAGATGTATCAATTTCTCCAAACATTTCCCTGATCCTCCTGCAAAACCTGACTTTGAGCCACTGTTCGAAGGTGCAAAGAAATAGACCAGACCAGTGGCAGTCCAGCATGTTCATGTGTTAGGAAGAGTTAGAGAATTTTGACTAGAACTGCATTCACTAGAGCTGAGCAAAGTACAACTGTAGTTTCATCTTCCAATTTAAACCAATATTCAACAGTAATACTGTAGATAGCCAAATTTAAGGTCAAGATTGTCAGGACCTATTTAAGAGAGAGAAACAATTTCCTTTGTTGGAGCATTCTATGCAACATAAACATCACAAGATGTTCCTTTTGATGGCAGTTTGACATTTGAGAAACAGATGGATATTGTAAGAAAGACCAGTTTGATTCCTGGATGCAAACCTGTTATACCCCAGTGACCTCGCGTGCACAGCTCATGCACCATAACATCACCATGCTGTGTGTCAGCCTTGGGGCACACTGAATAATGTCAAACATACCTTGGATAGATCTTTAATCAAAATGGATAAGAGAGGCATTTTTGGCATGGATCCCAGAGGCACCCCAAGCATAAATTTCCATCAACAAAGGACTTATGAGCACAAGAGACATTTTACCCACTCAGTCAAATTAGAGCTGAACCAAAATCAGCTGAAGTAACAAAGTAAATTAAATAAATTAAAAGCCTTTGACAAATCAGTCAGCACAGCACCCATGCTGTGACCTTGGGCAAGACAGCCCAGTGTAACATTAGCAACCTTTACAGAGGGCTGTGGGTGGGTGTCAAGTGCAAGACATTCAGGAGACAAAAATAACTCATCTATCAAATACAGAAACATCTGGCTAGGGACCAAATTCTCCTGCAATTTACAAATTTCAGGCAGTACTAAAATAGGATCCTCTATACTATGGTGGCACTTTAATTTCTATTTTATACGGAAGTGTAGAGGGATCTTACCCACACCTTTTCAGATGACTTTCAATATTTTAAGAGTAGGGGACAGAATAGAACTGAAAGTTTTCTTAGTAGATTCTTCCAACAAAATGGTTCAATTGCAGATTGCCCTTCTCTGATTTATCCATCTGCGCCTGTGAGTTTCTGCATCTTTCCTATTGGTCTCCATGTCTCTCCAGTCTGTCCTTCTCAAGACTTTGTGCCTCTTGTGCCTGAGTAGTGAAATTCTGCCAGGGCTCATGCATTATAACCTTTTGTGTATGTCCATACTGCAGCTGGGCACCAGTCTCCCAGCCTGGGTAGAGAGAGACTAGCACCATTGGGGCTCAAACTAGTGCACTAAAAAGAGGAACGTGGATGTTCTGGCTCAGGCTGGGAGTCGGCTCTGAAGGCTAGTGGCTTGGGTGGGCTTAAGAGTCCAAGCTCCAGCCTGAGCCAGAACATCCACATTGCTAATTTTAGCATGCTAGCCTACGTCCCACCAGCAGGAGTCTGTCCACACGGGTTGGAGACCTGCTCCCAGGTGCAGTGTAGACATATCCCAAGTGGCTATCCCGTATATTTAAAAAATTGTGTATTATGGTATAAACCACAGGAGACAATGCTACCTTTGATACACTGGTAGGTTTGATGGTGGTTTTTCTGTTTGGTCCATCGAGGGCTTTGTTGGTATTTTTTTGTTTATCAGGTTTTTTTAATAACATTACTAGTCAGATATCTCAAACTTCATTGATTATACTGTGTGTCAAGTCACGGCTACCTTTTGGGAGATTCTTGGGCATACTGGAGCTGGTGGGAGTTGGGAAGGGCTAGTAGATCAACCAGAATGGATGCAATTTACACACAGAAAGGTACACCAAAAGAAGGTCTCCATTTGACAAATATGGACTGACAAAATTAATAGGGAAAGAAAGGACATATGGGATGTAAACAAAATTTTAGAACCATGAGAGAGGTCAATGCAAACTGCACACAAGCTATCAAACACTATCAGTTTGGTTCTGTCTAATGCAACTTTAAGTCTTGGTCCTACATTATCACAACAAACCTTACTCTCTGGACACCCTTCTCTGTGCCCACCTTTATGTGGCCACATGCGTTCTTCAAATATACTCCCATGCCTGGTTACTGTAGGTAATATTTTCAAAAGCACCCAAGCCTCATTGACTTGAAGTTTAGGTGCTTTTAAAATGAGACATAGGCTCCCAAGTCATTTGGGTGCTTTGGAAAAAATATACCCTGTAATGTCTATTTTACTTGTCCAAACCACACACCGAATCACCACCTTTATTTCCTTCGCCCATTTTGCTCTCCATGCCTTCTTCCATAAACTTGGAACCCTCTTCCTGACCCTCCTCCCACTCTTCTTCCAGCAGCCCTATATGAACCCTGGTCTTCCTCTCTAAGTAACAGTAAAAACAAATCTCAAGATACATGTGTTACTCATTTAAACCACCACATTATTTTATTGTCCTCAACTCTTGTTCTCCTCCCTTGCTCCCCTCATTCAGCATTTACCTTCTCTCAAATTTATCATCTGATCTTGGGTCCTGATCATGCATCAACTCCTTCCCTGGGGGTGGCCCTGTGCCCATTTGAAGTCCCATTGATGTTAATAGGGTGCCCTGCAGGTGCAGAAATCCACCGACTCAGGGCTAGTTACAGGATTGGGGCTTCAACTATAAGCTCCCTGGGGTAGAGACATAGTCTTTGGTCTGCAAAATGCCATATAATGCTATATAATTAACACATCATTGTACCTATGCCATTTTGTGTTCTGAAGTTAATTCATACTTAAAGGATGCGGGGGAGGGAATCTAAGAACAGTGACTGTTCTTATAACAGACACACTTACAAATGTTGTAACACTGAGCCTGTGTTGCTTGCCCCCTCAAAGCTCAAGGACATATTAATCCTGTTAGAACACTCTAAGAGGTGATGGATGCAGAACATACTGGCAGTTCTGTATTTCCTCTCTCAAAATGTCTGTGGATTGAAAGCACACCCCTTTGTAATTATCACAATGGTACTGATTAAAATGGAGTTATATTGGTGTAAAAATGGAGTAACAGTAGTGAATCAGGCCCCAATCTTGATTTTACATCAAACGCCTGTCACATTCCCAGCCATGGGAAATACCCAGCTTTCCTGGAATGGACCACTGCCTCATCAAACATTTGACAAGGGGTTATCAATTTAGAATAAATCCAAGGACAAACAGTGCTTCTCTAGAGCACATACAAACTCTTTACACTGGTTTTAGAAGCACTAGCCAAAATTAAATCAAGTTTATCTCCTGCTAGTAAAGATAGAGCTTCAATAAAATCCTACAAAAAGGGGATTTAAAAATACATTCTGCTAACACATGCGTCTATAATCCCTGAAACTTTCCACAGTGAGATCAGTGTAAAACCTCTCTTGCAAATAACTCAGGACCAAGTGCTTTCCAAACAATAAAACAATGTGTTCACACCAAAAATCAAAATTATATTAAAAGCCTCTATGCAACTCCTAGTATGAAAAGCAAAAATATCTCAGAAAAGCCCATAATGCACCAGCGATATGAAATGAGCACAGGCTACATTTTCCCAAACAAACAAACAGCTCAAGTTAAATGGGGAGAACACATCAGCAATTCTCATGACTAGAAGCAGAACCCAGAGGGATATTGCATGCACTAGAGAAAACAACAGAAGCATAAAAACGAAATGGCTCAAAGGAATTCATTATTACATAAGGTGGGGTGCAGAACAATAGGATTCCAGGACAATAGTCAGTGAGGCCAGTCCACACACTGCCAGTTGCAGCTGGATAGACACGGCATTATTTTAGATTATAAATCTTCAATTCCCCACTGCCTAATCAGTGCTCTCGCTTCTCCAACTTTCTGAAGCTCTCTTTTTTTGCTCATCCACCTTGGGACACTCTCAGAACATGGAGGCATTGCACCAATTAGCTGGTGAAGCAGATCACCTCCCTTGCTTCCTACCGAAACTGTAAACAATACAGCTCTGAAAGGAGCCTCACAAAATAAAATACATATCCCTGGGGATGGAGCATCTTAATGCTTCTGTGGACCTTGTACCTAGACCATTTACAATACAATACTCTTACACCTCAAGAAGCAACCCAATTCTATACAGCCACTTATGCACAGATTCTGAAGGCAAAACAAGAGGAGATATTATATATCTATAAAACATGGACTCTTACTCAAGATCCTCAGTTCCTCTGCTCCACACAGTGGGCTATTCCTTCAAATTCAGCCAGCAATCCAAAATGCTCTGGAACTGTCTGCCGATAGCCAGTGACCACACTGACAGGTCGAAACTGAAAACAAGCTTTAAGCTGACCAACCTAAAGTGTTCCAGACTAGCAAAGAGGTCACCAAACAAGTTTTCCAAATTGCTTGTGCTGGTGTGGCACCCATTCAAGCCGCCAGCAAGAGAATGTGACAGAGACAAGTCTCACCTAGTGCCAAATGAAACTGGGAGCGTCCGTCACAGACTGCGCCTCAATAAGGCAAAGTTGCAGCTGCTGGAATGATGGAGAGTCTGCTATAAAAAGCACATTGCTTTACAGCTCTAGCATTTTGGCTAGAAAAGGCTGCTTCATGGCTCAATATTGAGGCATCCCAGAATAATTATTGCATGCATGTCGGACAGGAGATACTTCAAGGAAAGGAAACCTTAGTCTATGCTCAGTGAAACTATGCACACAGACTTTCCTCCTGCACACTCTGCTCCCAAAGGGAGGGAAAGGTTCTTGTAATTCTTTCAAACAACCAGTCTGGCAAGACCTTCATCACTTTGGCACTTTTACATCCAGATTTTAACTCCGAGTCATTTGAGGAGGAAAAGGAGGGAAAACCCAAAAATATTTATGGATCCAATTCTCATTTTGATACCATGTGAGCCTGCTCAGGGCTGCAGATATTTCCCTCCTCCACCCCTCGCAGATATTTCCCTCTCCCAAATTAATGTCAGCACATAAAGCCACATATTTTACATTGAACTGATCCACAGCCCTAAAAGCCCAGCCAGTCCTCCCAGCTGAGTTTGTTCTGTTTGAAACTCAGAGCTCAGTCCTTGAGTACCATTGTTCAGAGGAGGATCACTGGATAAATTTAGATCTATTCCAGAGTTTCCAGTTTGTGCGGTTTATTTTTAGACATGTTTTGTTTACTGTAAGAGCAAAAAAAATCTGACTAGCCAGCAAAAGTCATTCCCCTGGATTTATATTTTTTAAAAGTGACCCTCCCTGAAACCTCCACTCCTGGGGCTAAGTTAACAATGAATACAGCAGATCTCTAGGACCTGCCAGTGCTTTTCACCAAAAAAGACCAACACTGCAAAAAACATACAAATGGCAGGTATTTTTCAGTGCATACTTTGCATAAATCTAGCTGCCAATTTTGACAGGGTGGTTTTTAACATAGACCCAAAGATCTCTAGCCATAAATTACCAAGTTCTCCTTGACAGGATGTTATGTACCTGTCTCAGTATTGCTTTGAAAAGTAGATTTCTGACACCATGTTCAGCATTAATTAAAGAGCTGTGACATTCAGTACAGATTACAACACAGAATGAAGCGATGCTGGATGTACTCTGCCATTAGATCACAGAGACAGGTTTTAAATCCAAAAATGCAGAGATTAAGAACAAGCAGCACAAGAAACCAGTGTAAAGCGGACAAACAACAAAAGCAAGAGAAGCTGGAAAAATACTCTTGGTGAGGGATAACAACCTCCTGCAGTTAACCCAAATCCACCTTTAAATGTCCCACACAAAATAATATCCTAGCCCCACCAACTGTTCTCCCTCTTTGCACCTCTCACCTCTTACCTGATAAGTCCAGCTGTCTTGTGTGGTGGTGATTTCTCCACCTGCTTCCCTCTTTGCTTCATGTCAGCTAGCCGCTGTCGCATGCTGATGGTCATCTCAGAACTCAGGCGCCAAATGAAGATACAGCTGGAAGTGGGGAAAGAGTGAACAAGTTAAGTTTCCTTTCAGTCCAGGGTTATTAATATTCTCCATCAGTGAGGCTAAGAATTTCCTTTCTGGTTTTGGGAACCAACCTAAAGGGAAAAGACAGAGCCCAGTGGGCACAACTAGACTGCGTGGTACTTTGGAGACAGACATTTAGAGAAGCTCTTCTCCCACAACAGGCCTGACCATACGTAGGCTCTCTGGCTGCAGAGACTTTTCTATTGACAATAGATGCTTTGAAGCTCCTCTTTTGGGGACGTAGGTAAGGTAAGATTTTGTATATTTGATAAATTTTGTATATAGCACCTAGACGTTACGGCCATAAGTGCTAAAAAAACCCTTTAAAGACACAAAAACTACGGGGCTCCTCTGGTTGGGGAGCATCCTATCCTCACGGCATGTCCACTGATGTTCAACCTCTTCTCAGTGCTGAATGATTTCCCCCCCCCCCCCCCCATCCTCCACTAATCCACTGGGTCTAATCATACCGAGGTAGAAACAGGGAAGTAATGGTACTGTCATTACCAAAGGGCTGTACTCCTTTTGGCCCTAAACGGGATTTAGTAGGGTTCCTAGACCCCATCAAATGCCAGCAAATTGGTATTCCAAGGTGGTGGTTACAACCTCCTTCCAGGCTACAAAGGAGTTTGCTTTGAACTGTCCAACCATGACTTTTAAAAAAAATCCTTTTCTTGTTATTTCAAATCAGAGGAGCTTACAACCACCACTGCAAGCACTGGTGCCCCATGATTTTTCCGGAGGCACAAGTTGGTCATATTTTTAAAGTGACAGCACTATATGTTACACCTAGTTATTCAAGGTAGAGAGGAGCCCAGCCTACGACGTTTGGATCTAGATTCAAACTTCCCCAAAGTTTACACAGGATCCAAACACACATTAAGATGCACCTGAAAATGAACTGAAGCCAGTACAGTCTACGGAGCATAGATGTAACAGGCAAGAAAGATGCAAGAAACATTGCTAAGTAAGTGGGGAGCCCCATTCTACACAACCTGAAGTTTCCCAATTGTCCTTGAGTGCAGCCTCACGTAGACGCCATTAGGGTAACACAATCCTATAAAAGAATCTTGGTATTTCTATGTACTACTGACTAGGTTGAAAAAATGTTGACAAAAAACTTTTCCCCATAGAAACATATTGGTTTCAACAAAAATTTCATTAGGAAAGTTTCTCAGATCCTCAATGGAATTTCTGGTAGTTGGGACTCTCACCTGAGATGTGGAAGTCCCAGGTTCAAGTCCTTGCTCTACCAGATTTGGACCGGGGACTTGAACCTGCATCTCCCAGGGAAGTGCCCTATTCTGGAGTTGGGGTGGGCATTTGTGTCTGTCTGTCTGTCTGTCTGACTCACTCAAATTTTTTCATGGAAAAATATCAAAATATTTCATTTTGGTTCCACAGGAGAATGAAAACAAATTTCAAAACCTCAAAATGTTTTGCAAAATGGAGAAGTTTTGTGGCCAGCCCTACAGTGACTAGATTCAGGAGCATTGTTCCCAGTTATTGAAGCCATTCACATTTACACAGACTTCTCCCGAACAGTGGAAACTCCCCAGCTAGTTTTTTAAACAGCAGAGTCAAAGTTGTGAGAGGCTGCAGCCAGAAGCTAAGGCACCCTTGGCTGGCCAGCTGCATCCCTTCACAGGGCAGCTTTCTCTCTCACACACAAAAACAACAATGGTTATAATTCCTGGATGTGACATCAACAGCATGAATTACAACTGAGAAAGCAGACCCGGCCTGTTCATGAAGTATCAGGGCAGGTCAAACGTGTAGATAATTCATGGGCAACATCACAGAGTTTAGGGACACAAAGCTCTGCACAATCCTGCCCCGCCTGCTACTCAGCTCCAATCTTCTCCATAGCTCCGCCCACTAAGATTTCCTGGGTTGTGCAGCACCTATTTGGGATCTAGGAAGCACAGAGATTGTTTCGGACATCACAACACAGCCATCACAATATTGCGATGCCCTGAATGTGTGTGCTCCGCCTGCTTTGCAGAGGTGGTTTAACTCCTGCATGAAATGGCACAAAACCACAGACTGACACTCTACTGAAGGAGGAGAGGGAGTTAATATCACAACAGCAAACCCCGTGCTTACCTGTCACCAGAGACAGAGATCAGGTGTTTGCAGTCGTTACTGAACTTCATCCCAGTTACAATCTCTGTGTAAAACAGAACACAAGAACAACGCCTCTTGAAACATGCCACTGCCCAGCACAGATCACTGGTAAAATAGATTTGCTGGACTCAGCTCTGTACTCAAATAATGATCAAATCCAGCATGTTTGCATGGAGCAGAGATACACAAATTCCCCTATCACATCTAGGTGGTCCCTCTAGGTCAGAATTAAGATTGATTGATGTATAATAATGTGGAAAGCCCACACCTGAATGAAGATGAAGAATGAGCAATCTGCCCACCTTGGAAAGTGATCCTTTGGAGTGCTGTTGAGATGTATTATAGAGGCTTATGATTCCCTGGAAAAGGAGTGGCTGGTTTATAGTCCATTTGAAGTGGCTGATAAACAGTAAAATGTTTTACAGAATTTTTATGAGATTTTTGAAATAAAAAAAAAAAAGTTGGAATTGCAATAAATATTTTTGATTGTCAAAATTTCAGCCAGCTCGACTCATGGTCAAAAGAACCCAAACATTTCCAAGGTGGGTTTTTTTGTTTGTTTTTTAATTGAAAATTGAATCACCAATTAAAAGTTTCATTCAAAAGTCAGAAAAAATGTTGACCAGCACTACATGCCACAGTATAACCTGCAGCTAAAAAGGTACTTGCTGAAGCTTCTGCAACTCACCTGAGTGCCCATACATTGTGGCCACACACTCTCCAGAGTAGAAATCAAAGATGGAGAGGTTCTTGTCAGAGCAGCTAGTTGCAATGTAGAGACCCGAGGGATCAGTCTGCACCTGATTGAGGAGTACAGGAGGCAGAAAGGGCTGGTGAGACAGTACCTTAGACAGATGCACAAGAAATGCCCAGAATGCCAGAAAGAGGGGCACACGCATCACAGAAAGAAAGGTTTAGAGTCACCCTAAGCCCTGTACTCTAAAAGGGCATCAGCATAGGTGCTGGAACTAGGGATGCTGGAGGTGCTGCTGCACCCGCCAGCTTGAAATGGTTTCCATCTAGTTCCCTGAGCTGAGGCAGGCCAAGTAAAACTAGATCATCCCTGACAGATGCTAGCTAACGTGTTCTTTAAACCCTCCAACGACAGGGATTCCACAACCTCACTTGGAAGCCTATTCCAGCGCTTAACTATCCGTAGAACTAGAAAGTTTTTCTTAATATCGAACCTAAATCTCCCCTGCCACAGATTAAGCCCATTATTTCTTCGCCTACCTTCAGTGGACATGGAGAACAATTGATCATCATGCTCTTAATAGCACTTAACATATTTGAAGACTTATCAGCTATTCCCTCAATCTTCTTTTCTCAAGACAAAATGTGCCCAGTTTTTTTAAACCTTTTCTCATAGGTCAGGTTTTCTAAACCTTGTAACGTTTTTGTTGCTCTCCCCTGGACTCTCTCCAATCTATCCACATCTTTCTGAAAGTGTTGTATCCAGAAGTGGCCACTGTACTCCAGGTGAGGCCTCACCAATGCCAAATACAGCAGACAATATCTCCCACATCTCACATACCACACTCCTGTTAACACACCCCAAAATATTTGCCTTTTTCACAACTGTATCACATTGCTGACTCATATTCAATATGTGATCCACTATAATGCCCAGATCCTTTTCAGCAGTACTACCACCAAGCCAATTATTCCCCATTTTGGGATGGGCATTTGATTTTTCTTTCCTATCTATAGTAATTTACACTTGTTTTTACTGAATTTCATCTCGTTGATTTCAGACCAATTCTCCAATTGGTCATCATTTTGAATTCTAATCCTGTCCTCCCAAGTGCTTGCAATCCCTCCCAGCTTGGGGTCAACTGCAATTTTGTAAGTATAGTGTCCACTCCACTATCCAAGTCATCAATGAAAATATTCAATAATATCAAACCCAGGACAGATTCCCATGGGACCCCACTAAATACTTCCTCTCACTTTGACAGCAAACCATTGATAACCACTCTTTGAGTAGTCTTTTAACCAGTTATACACCAACATTATAGTAATTATAGATAACATGACTCTCACCCATGCCCCTACTCAGCTGCCAAACCATCCAGCAACCTTATGACAAGCCCCCAACCCAACCCACTTGTCAAAACTCTCCCAAGAATTACATCTAGCCTCCTTCCTAAATGCCGAAATCCCCCACAGCACCCCAAACTCAATCTGAGACTAAAGTTGATTGTCTCTGAAGGCCCCCCACCACCAACCTCCTTTAATTACTGATTTGGGATCCACTATTTTTGGTTGATCCTGGTTCCTTTATGGTTTAAGCCTATCCCAGGCCCAGAAATTATAGCTAGGAAAGTTACATAAAATACCAAATCTCTCCAACAGCCAAGATCCAAGCCTTCAACATGGAAACTAGCCAGAAGTTTAGTGCTGTTGGGAACTTGTGCTAGCTGATAATATCATCAAACCTCCAGTTTACACAATTCCATATTGCCTGATAAAAAGCAATGCAATAAAAAAACCTCAAATGACTTGTCAACATGTCAACTGCTGTACTTCTCCATTTGCTATGTTACCCTCTCTGCATGCTTGGTTCTGGAGCTGTTACTACATGCGTGCTTTGACAAACTTTAGAGAAGCAAGAGTACAAAAGTCTTGGTTTGGGGGAGGTTGTGTTTTT
The DNA here is from genome assembly GCF_013100865.1 of Trachemys scripta elegans. NCBI lineage: Eukaryota > Metazoa > Chordata > Testudines > Emydidae > Trachemys > Trachemys scripta. The sequence continues at coordinate 61,713,919 of NC_048301.1, read as the reverse complement.
TTAACTACTGGTAACAATTTTGGTTATTCTGGTTTGGTCGATGTATTTTTCATGGGATTCTCTCTTAAAATTCCAATTCTATATATGATCTCAGACGCCAAACATATTTAAATTCCAGAGTCAAGCATGATTGCCCAGTTACACAGTTACCCTCTAAAAAGTACAGAATGGGCTGAAAAACGGAAAAATCCTTATGCTGCTATACTTTATTAGTACTCAGTAGTACAGTGCTCTCTCCAGGTCAGCCAAAGCAAATACATGCTGGATATTTAAAAACGAACAAACAAACAAAAACCCAACATCAGTAATATTTCATTGTTTGGGGCTGCAAAGAATTGAGCACCTAATAAGACAGAGCAGCCATTTTTCATTTTCAGTGCCTTGGTTTGTAAGTGTAGTAGGGAAGGGGAACCTATAGTAATTGCAGATAAAGTGTAATTACCTGTATGAACAAAAGCAGAAAAAGATGAATATGCAAGCATCCCATTTGTCATGAGAGGCACAGGGCTAGGAAACAACAGGGCCGCCCAGAGGACTCAGGGGGCCTGGGGTCTTCGGCGCACTTCGGCGGCGGGTCCCAGAGCGAGTGAAGGACCCACCGCCGAATTGCCGCCGAAGACCCAGAGCGGAAGAAGCCGACGCCACCGAATTGCTGCTGAAAACTCTCGTGGGGGCCCCTGAAAACTCTCGTGGGGGCCTGGAGCAAATTGCCCCCCCCCCAGGCAGCCCTGGGAAACAAGTGAGCACGGTATCCCATGGTGGAGGTGTATTGGGCAGAGGTGCACAGACCAGCATAAACAGAACCTGCCAACACAGCATTGGGCTCTAGAAGTGTTCCTAGTCCCTCAGGACAGCAGGGTATTTCAGCATGAGCATGACTGGGTTTAATCTATCCCTAAGCCTCTCATTTGTCTGAAGATCTCTTCCTTGGCGGCACCCTCTCATTTCCTTGGTTTCACAAATTTCTCATAAACCTTGAATGCCAGCAGCTGCAGCATGTAATCGTAAAGCAAATAAACACAAGGGCTGGAATGAGCTCTTTCCAAATGGAGCTCAGGGAAAAAGCAAATCACATCCAGGAGTCCCAGCAATGGCCAGAGACTACAAGGAAAAACAGAGCCAGGGCAGGAGTCCAAAGACTGCCTTGTACGTAGTATGACACTGCCGGCAAGTGCCTCCGGAGCCAACAGGAGCCTTTGGTTCTTGTAAGAAGCACCACATAGGCCAAATTCTCTTCTGATGCATATTGGTGCAGGTGCATTGAATTCAATGGAGCGTGGCTAATTTAGACCAGCAGAGAATTTGGCCCAGTGTATCACTTGAAATACAATGAGAGAGATTAAACAAACATTTATTCATTTATCCCCACTTTGGACTGAATTAGCCCATCTGTGTTTACCCAGACTGTGGGTGTGGCGTGATAAGGGCTAGTATTTGTGGGTAGGTGCTGGGAGATCTTTGAATTGGATTTCACCATTAGCTAATTGTTTTATGCACATGGGGTGAGGAGTAGCTGCTGCCTGAGTATTTGTCTTGGACACAAATGAATTTGTAAATGAGTGTCTTGGGTGCCCAGAGCCTAGGATAGGCAGTTTTTAATATGTACTAGATACCAAACAGCAAGAAATTCATTAATAAATGCTATCTATAGTCCACATTAGCACTTCAGAGGGAAAAGTTCACACCAAAATATCCTGGATCCATCCCTCACATCCCGGAGTACTAGATTCAGCTCCAAAGAGCCAGAAAAAGAAAGAACAAGTCGGGGGGCGGGGGGGATGGAGGGGTGTCATGCTTGAATTTCTGGAGCTCTTACTTTAATGAGGGTGCCATCTTCACCTTGGGATCCCTTGTACAGCTTCTTCTGCTTCCCACTGCTTATGTTGAAAATCCTGAAGGTGACACAAGCCAGAACTCATCACATCCATGCATGGTTCTCCGTTTCTTCTCACAAGCCTCCCCCCCCTCTCCATGACAGGCCTCCCTACACAGTCACTGTACGGAATGGAGCGGTAGGATGTAGGGCAAGTGGCCACTTCAAGGGGAGCACTATATTGGCCATAATTCATAAAGCTCATAATCATTTAAATGGTTAAAGAAACAGCCTGGGAGCTAGCATGGTGGCCCAAAGATCACATTATTCAGTATCAAGTCAAAGACGTGGGTTTGAATTAACACTCTTTCTTGATTCTCATACTGGTAAAGTGAAGAGTATGGAGCAATCAGAAGAGAGGGAAATGAACCTCCCAGCACTTAATGAGAGCTATTGGCCATATATTATGAGTGGCACTAACCAAACTCTACTCAGCTGTCCCAGCAGTAAGACAGCTGTGGCTAGGAGTGCTGGAACAATTTGTACGGGGGGGGGGAGGGGGCGGGGGGTGCTGAGAGCTATTGAACCAAACTGTAAACCCTGTAGTATATGATGGAAACCACTTCAAGCCAGGGGGTGCAGCAGCATCCCAGCACCCCTAGTCCAGTACCTATGGCTGTGGCCCATTCATGAAGAGGCAAGTTATATTTAGGGGTAGGAGAGTAGGGCTTCCATTTAAGCAGCAATGCAACCCAGACCACCTATCACTGCCCAGCTCCTGGGAGCGCACCAAAATCCAACCACATATGAACCAACCTGATGTTACGGTCTTGACAGCCAATAGCAGCATATTTCCAGCTGGGGTCAACATCCATGTCATACAAAGTGGTCTTCCTAACGACGTGGTGTGTCCGGGTAAACCGGACCCCTTCGCCCGTCTGAGCACAGGGGTTAAAAATTAGTGAAAGCCAAGTAGTTAACCAGTCAATTTTTTAAATGTGCATGACTTCCTCCCAAGCAGCTAGCCCGCACAAGCAAACCACCCCCGACAGTGACTCCTGCTGGGAGAGGCGGTGTGGAGGTGCAATGAAGTTCTTCCCACAGCCAATGCTCTTGCACCATTCCCTATGATGACTTCTGCTGGGAAGAGGAATGGGTTCCCTAACCATTCCCTACAGTGACTGCTGTTAAGAGAAGCTGGGACTGGAGCAGCTGTGCACTTCCTTGTGGCAAGCACATTTAACAATCTCCTACATTGTCACATTGGAAGAGGCTGGGACTGGAATAGCAACAAACACTGCTCCCACACCATTCCTTGAAGGAGCTGCTCGGTGCAGAGGTTATAGAAAAGCATATGATGGCTATAACTAAGTTACCTTCTGTGCAGTGCGGAAATAGACACTCTTATCCGCGCCACAGCTGATCATTCGCACCTTCCCATCGTTGGCTGGAAGAGAGAAAAAATAGAAAGGGGTCAGTAAATGAATAGGAACCCAACAAGCAATGGAGGAGATTATGTTCTATTTACCCATTCCTACTTGCCTATACCTGCCCCCTGCTCCTGTAAATCAGCCCTGCAGGATGGCGCACAGAACTGCAGAAGCCTTCTCTTTCCTAGAGAAGGAACAGTCTCCACCACCACTAGCCCAGAAGGCACCCACAATGAATTCCACGTAGGCCTCAGTGAGCAAGCAGACCCATCATGCAGCAGGTAGATATTTGATTCTGCAATGTCCCTCAACACTTTAACATCATTGTAGTGCCCTTATTCTCTGGATACCACAACGCTCCCTCCTGATGTGGGTGGAAAAGGTAGCTCTGTGCTGCTGATGAGCTGAGAACAGCTCATAAACCAGAGGTGGGCAAACTACAGCCTGCGGGCCACATCCGGCCCATGGGACCGTCCTGCCCGGCCCTTGAGCTCCCAGCCGGGGAGGCTAGCACCCAGCCCCTCCCCTGCTGTCCCCCCTTCCCCGCAGCCTCAGCTAGCCATGCCGCCAGCGCTCTGGGCAGCTGGGCTAGGAGCTCCTGCCGGGCAGCACGGCAGCATGGCTGGCTCCGGCCGGGCTCTGAGCTGCATGGTAAGGGGGCAGGGAGTGGGGGGGTTGGATAAGGGGCAGAGGGTCCTGGGGGGCAGTCAGGAGACAGGGAGCAGTTGGATGGGGCAGAGGTTCGGGGGGGGGGGCAGGCGGTTGGATAGGCGTGGGAGCCTCGGGGGGCCTGTCAGGGTTGTGGATAGGGGTCGGGGCAGTCAGGGGACAGGGAGCAGGGTGGTTGATTAGGGGGTGGGGCCCCAGGAGGGACGGTTAGGGGTGGGGGGTGTCGGGAGGGGGCGGATACGGGGCAGGGGCCAGGCTGTTTGGGGAGGCACAGCCTTCCCTACCCGTCCCTCCATACAGTTTGGGAACCCGATGTGGCCCTCAGGCCAAAAAGTTTGCCCACCCCTGCCATAAACATATGCTGCACTAACTGACCAATCCAACTTAGGGTGTCTTTCTTATTGCCACTCCCATTTCTGCCTTTGAAAGACCAGACTTTCCTGCACTGCCAAAAAATAACCTCCTTAGAAACCAACTGTAGAGCCTAGAATTTGCTTCCCGCTCCATGTGAAGAAAATGACAATCTTTCCAAATTTAGTTAAAGAGGCTACATTCAGTACTGGTAGAAAATGGACATAACTTCAGCGTCAATGAAACTGCACCCACATGCACCAGGGTCGAACCTGGCCACAGGGATGACATGGTGGTCATAGGTTAGTGCACTGCACTGCCCTGCCATCTGAGAGACTCAAGTACAATTTTCAGTCCCTGCCTGCCACTCCTCCAGCCGTCAGTAACTAGGAGAGCTGTGAAGGCACAATGCTCTGCTGCTGAGCAGTGTGAGGAACTCTATTCCCCCACAGTGACCACCTGCCCTATTTTCTAAGCCAATTAATGCTGGCACTGCTACATTTTGAAGAGACCCTCAACCCAGTCTCTCTCAGCCGGGAGAACAGGAGTGAGATGTAGGCATTTGAGATGGGTTTATTAAAAAAAAAAAAAAATCATTAGAGAATGTGACTCTCCAAAGAAATATGGAGGGAAAGGATAAGGTGATTCTGACCTTTCTAGTTATGGAAAGGGAGGAAAAGGTGGCCTGATCTGTCCAAATGATTAAAAGGTTAAACATATCTACCTGCGAACTTCACAGCTGTGATGTGAGAAGAGCAGTATTCCTGCTGCTGTTGGGATCTCACTCCTGCCAGTACAGAGGGGACTACAGGATCTCTTACCTGCAAACTGCACAGCTGTGATGTGAGAAGAGCAGTATTCCTGCTGCTGTTGGGATCTCACTCCTGCCAGAACAGAGGGGAGTACAGGATCTCTTACCTGCAAACTTCACAGCTGTGATGGAAGATGAATGCTCATCTAGTGTCTGCTGCAGGCTGTACTCCTTCCCAGCATCCAAGACGTGGATCAGTCTGTCCCGACTGGCTGATGCCAGGAGCTTCAACCCTACCAAAGATTTTACAAGAGGGTGAAACCTTCACTGAGAAGTAATCTGCTCCTTTGGTCATGGTTTTAAGCATCCTCTCAAGTTAGGCTACAGAAGATCATCATAGATTAGTGCAAGTAAACAGATGTGCACAAGGAAATGTCCCCGGGCTTTCCAACTGTGATAGGGGAAGTAATGATCTGTGTCTACCTGCATTCATACAACAGCAAGATGAGGAAGTCTGCTTCAAACTTACGACCTTTTTTGCAATGCGACAAGCCTCTACTCTGCGAGCTAACAGAGGTCATCAGTAGGGGGTTGTTACACATGATGGTCAGAATGGAGTCATTTAGCAACATGTACACAAGCCAGTACATCATAAGGGGTGCACAAATAACCAGTGGAAATAAAGGCTCTGCCCTATCTTACCTGTGTCAGATTTGGAGTACTCCAGGCAGAGGATCTCAGAGTCATGGGCTTCCACCTTCAGCATTTCCCTTAGGGACTGCAACTCATGGATCCTGAAATAGGACACAGATGGATTTCAGTGTGAAAGTGGAACCACAGAGTGAAAAATGAGAGACACAAACTATGCCCATCCCCAACCCGACCCCATCCTAACTCTCCTCCAGAAGCCCTGGGGTTACCTGAGAGTGCCTATCCTGTCGCCCGAGGCCAGGTGCTCTCCGTTGGGGCTCACACACAGTGTGCGAATCCCCACCTTCGTGTCCAAGGCCTGGATGTCAGCCTTGTCTGCGCTCCCACCAGAATTGTAATCAGTGTCCAGCAGGGCCTGAGTGTTGTCATCCACATAGATGATTTTCATCAGGTCCTTGGAAAGAGAGAAGGGACCAGTGAAGTATCGAAGTGAAGCAGCGGAAGGCAGACTCCTCATGAAACTGGAGCGATGGCCAATGCATTCCTTTCAGTGGCAGTAATAAGCAATATGTCCCATCTGGGAGTGAAGCCCACAGCAGCAAGCCACTCAGTAATGGGGGGGGGATAAGTGGAGGGGGGAGTCAGCACAGCAACGTCATACTATGGCCCTTCTACAGGAGTTGGACAAAGCAAGCAGCCTTGGTGCTGGGAACAAGCTGCATTTCCTGTGTCACCGATAGACACCTGAGGGCTAGACAGTACTAGAATGGGTTGTGGTGGAAACGACTTCGAGTGTTCTTTAGTGATAACATGAGATGAGCCAAGACATCAGGAATCTCTATTGCAAAATAGGCAGGAGTCTGTTACATGGAGTGCAGATTGCTCAGAAAGGGAGCTGGAGAGTTGGCTGGTGTAGCAGCTCCCTTAGGTCACATAACTGGTACAGAAGCAAATTGCTTGAACCAACCATTGTACTGCATGAGTTTCTTCTACTTTAACATCACTGTTTATACATAGTGAGAAAATGAGAGTCAAATGGTTCTGAATCGAGATGCCCAATTTCTACAGAACACCCTTTTATCAACCCTGACAATTGGAAGCATTACAGAGCTGGGACCTCAGAGAGAAACAGTTACACTGTCTTCTGAAGCATCTGGGATGAGACCCTCTGGAAGAGACCAGCGTTGGTGAAACATTGATCTGTTCTGGAATATGAAGTCCTAAGACTCTTACAAAATGCTATTATTTATCTGTGCAGTTGGTCTGCCCCTACATTTCCCCAGGTCCGAGTAACTTCCCAGACACACATCGCCCCTTATGTGACCTGTGGGCCCTAAAGAGGGCACTCGTGTGTAAGAGGAAGGAGGGAACCAAAGGCCACTGCAGAGTCTGGGGTCTTACATTGCTGAGGATGTTCCGGTGCAGAGCTGTGCCATGGATGTTGGAACTCTCTGTATTCCACAGACGGATGGTGTTATCAGAAGAGCAGGTGATGAATGAACTTGGGGGCAGGCAAGACTGATTGCTGTCCTTCACTTCAGGATACACCTAGAGGCACGTAACAAACAAACCGTAAGTGAGACATCATTGTGCCTGGTAGTGTAGTTACCAGAAGCAAGTTCCAAAACAAGGCCAGACCAGATTTCTACCTATTTGATAGAGGAGGCAGATGAGAACAATAGGAACTCAGCTTACCTAGAATGAATTCAGTCACAGACTGGCTGGCAAATCACAGCTTCATGTTCATTCCAAATAAACAAATGCTGAGTGGAGTTACCTGGATATAGATGGTCCCTTGAATAAGACCCTCTGCTTTTTTCTAGCCCAATGGGAGGGGAGAGAGCCAGAAACCCTCATCACTTAATAGAGTTCAAACACAGATCATAAGAGGGCAGCACTGGACTGTTACCACAATCATTTGATACTGGAACACGGCTGGAGTTATCTCAAGATTTGATCCACGAGGAGAGGTTAGAAATAAGATATACAAAAGTGCAGAGGAAAAGCCCCTGCCTGTTCCCTTTTCACATTGTCTTCCCTCCATTTCTGACCAGGCATGAGAGACTTGTGCACTTACATGGTGTAAGTAACTCCATGAAGTTTCCTACCTCCTCTTCACAAACACCCCCCTAACTACATGGGCTGGAAGCAGAGTCCCTTACTGGGAAATATAGGCAGTCCCCATCTTACACTGCCCCTCACCCCAGTATGTGGACACCATTCCTAGCCAGTCTTTACCTCAACACTCCACACGCAGGAAGAGTGGTATAAGGCAGAGTAAACCTTGCCCACTTTCTTCGGGTCCTTGACATCCCACACATACAGGCTGTGGTCATTGTAAACGCACGATAGCCACTGGTTGGTAGGGTCGAAGGTCAAGGCAATTGTATCTGGATACTTGGCATCCACCATACCAGAGAAGAGACGGCTGTGGAAAGACAGGACAACAGTCGGGTTAATTTCTGTAGCAGTGGGGTGAGAGTGGGGACACAAGACTTGAAGCTAAAATCCTCCGGGAGGGAAGAGTTTGGCGCTAACCAGAGGAAGGAGTATACAATGGTGTGGGAGTACAGTGAGTAGTTGGGGAAGTAACCACAATCTGCGAGGTGGAGAATCTGCCTGTTGTGCCAGTATAGCAGCCTCTTTCCACACTAAAAAATAAAAGTCCCAAGAGGGGCCTAAACTTCCTACGGTGGAGGGGCCAGTAGGACTGACTGCAAGGCTTGATTTCCTTTACTTCACACTCCAGCTATTCCATTCACAGCTCAATTCAGACTCTCACTCTGCAGCATACCTGAGAAATAGACAAGACAAGAGAGCCATCAGATTTTGGACTCCTAGTCCTTCCCAGTGCAGACACCTGGGAGCAAGGAAGGGAGAGAATGGTATTGCTGGCAGCGAAAGGTCTCAGGCACAAACAGCTGGAGTTAGAGGTAGCAGTGTAGGCAGCAAGAACTCCTACTTATATTCTAGTCTCCCAGCTGCCGGAGGGAAAAATAAAAGCTGAAATTAAATGGAGTAAAATTCCTGATGGAGGAGTCCTGGTGCATCACTCTGCCGTGCAAAACAATCAGATTATAGTGCCAGGGAGACTTCCTGTTTCAGTGACGTTCTGAAACGACCTTCCCATAGGAGGAGCGGGGGCAACCAACCTCGCTAGTTTTAAAATGGAGATTGGTGAGTTTGTGAACAGGATTATTTGACTGAGTTACTCGTGACAGCAGGAGACTGGACTTGAGGACCCAGGAGGTCCCTTCCAGTGCTATATATTCATGTTTCTATGAGACCAGGGCCATGTTGTGGGACTGAAGGAGCTGGATTACAGGGTTAGGGTGCCAGGTAATGAGGAGAGAACCTCAAATGGTTAACATCAGACAAGATGGCAGCGGTTTGGTTATTTTTACAACCCTCTTTGCTCTGCAAAATTGGGCTGGAAGTCACATGAAAACAGGCTCACTTAGTTCTTAGCCTGAAGTTAGGAAAAATTATTTAAAAAATTGTAAACATTGCAAAACCTCAAATAAAGGTTCCACTCAGTTTCAGCTCTAAAACCCAAGTGAGGATATAATTAACTTCACCTAGCATTGATCTCATTAAGAACCAGAGCCCAGTGCGGATTTAAGGCGGGAGAGACCAGAGAGATGCCCTTTAAATGCAGAAATTGTCATGTTGTGGTTAGAGCAGCAGACAGGGAGTTAAACGATCTGGGTTTTACTCTGAGTACGACCACAGAATTGCTATCTGGCCTTGAGCAAGTCGCTTCTCCTATCTGTGCCTCATTCTCCCCATCTGTAAAATGGAGCTCACCCATACTGCTCTCACAGAGGTGTTGTGAAGAGTGTTTGCAAAGTGTGTGGACGCTGCAGACACCTTTGTAAAGGCGGGCACCTACTATCCTATCTTTACAAGTGGAAAAGATGAGGCACAGACAGATTAAAGTGATTTAGCCAAGGCCAGGAGTCACTGGTAGAGCTAGGATTGGAGTCCAGGAGATCTGACTAACCGCTTGATCAAACTGCGCGGCCAAAATATACCCTGCTTCTACTGCAAAGTCCTAAAATGCTCTAGTGAGCACTTGTAAGACGAGAAGCTGAATGCTCTGGGCAGAAAGCAGCTGGTGCCCAAACAGCCATTGTCCTCTGCTACAGGATGGTTGGGTAGAGGAGACAACATAGGATTCCATAGGAGTACAAGAAGAGCAGCATGGCACTGAGGGGCAGGGGGCGGGGCGGCAGCTTTCCATTGAAATGCATGTTTGAGTCAAAAACCCCACCACAAACAGACATGTGTCCCCGCTGGACCCCCCAGGAAGGAGGATTAATGAGAGCCCGCAGGGGAGAACACGACCATGCCAGTCTTGATGAGAGGAGAAATGACACAACAGTGTGGGGGAAAATCCATGTAAAACAATGACCTCAAAATAAAGTGGGGCTACCCCAACACCTCAGGGGCTCCCTAGGGCACAAGCAGCAATACGCAGTCATTAACTGATATCCCCAATTACAGAAACATCTCTGCTTTCAGACCAAGGGGGAGTGTATGAGCAGCGAATCACATTTCAATTAAAGGCACACACCATCACCACAGACAAAGGAACAATTCATTCCAACATCTACATGTCCAGTATGAACCCCTCCCACTGTGGGTCAGGGCGGTTCATTAGACAGCCAGTCGCCAACATGCCTAATGTATCTGGAAAAGAAAAGTGTACGGGCTGTGGAAACATCCCTTTCCTCGGGGTGGATCCCAGTGGATATTTGTTTCAGAGTAGTGCTGTAGGAGTGCAACAGAAGATTTGGTTGTGCTCACGCATTTCAAGCAGGGAAGAGCTCTCTCCAATTTCAGCCTCCACAGACTGAGTGATAATCATGCATAAAATAATTTACTTAGGAAGGGTCTGCTCAAAGGCCAACATCTGCACTTCAAAAAGTGATACTCCTTTTAGCCAGTTTTACAGCAGGAGGGAGACGGGGGAGCAACGGGGACAGGAGAAAACAGAACGCACAAGACAGAGGGAATAAAGACTAGAGGGACAGGCAGGAGATTTGAGTGCCCAAGGACATTGGTGGAAAGCAAAACTCCCATGAAAGCCTATGTTTCTCATATCAATGCTGCTTTATAGTAAAGAGGAAAGTCTGCTGGAGGAAAAACCCTAGGGTGCAAGGCAAGGGCAGGATCACAAATCACACATTGTTACTGCACCTGCTCTGCCCATCCAAGCTTCTCCAGTCTCCTACCACCCTTCCTATAGTACCTGGCTTCAGTGACGCTGGCAACGTCCATTCCCAAGAAGTGCGGCTTCGGCAATGTAGTGACGAAGTGAAGGTTCAAAGGGTTAAAAATCCGCACCGTGCCATCAGCGCAGCCACAGAAGATGTAGTCATGGTTCACAGAGATACAGTTCGCCACAGTAGTCTGAGAAGGACACAAAATCAACCAAGACGAGTGGGTCTCTCTCTCTCCGAACTGCCATGTAAACGACAGAGCACGAAGCACTCAAGATCAGAAAGAAGTGAAGTGGAGTGAAATGAAGCCACACAGTTTAAGGAAAAGCCTGAAATCTGGATTTCCTTTCTGAGGAGCATCCAAGCCAAGGTCTGCTGTAGGGTCCGCTCAGTCAGAATCAGGAAACAGCACCAAGGGCCCGTTCCACTCGCTGGTGCAAATTCATGCAGCTCGATAGATTTCAGAGGAGCTACGTGGATCTACACCAGCTGGGGATCTGGCCCTGAACATCAATTACCTTGTACCCTTGAGGGGAGATGTTCAGCATCATGATTGGGACCCTGCAACTAGCTCCATACAAGTACATAAGCATGCTTCCTGGTACAGAGGGGGCCAACGTGGGAGAAATGGAATTGTTCTGCTCACTGCTGAGATTTGTACAAATGGCAGAAAATGATGGAGAAATGGGGTGAGGTCAAGGCAAACACTTCATTCTAACTTACTGTGAAGCTGTCTGTGTTCTGAGCAGGAGTGAAAAAGGCAGATTTTAGAGCAGAAAGGAAAGAAGAAAAGACACGTTTCACTTGGGGAAGCATGGAAAGATTTTGCCCTGGTGTGAATACCCTGGATCCATTTTGCTTTACAGTTTGGGTTTTCTCCCTTTAATTGAATATTAAAATCTTTGCCAACAGGCCAGGCTGGTGGTCTTGCAGCAGCACAATACACTACCCCGAAGGGGAGAGCTGAACTTGAGACTCTGGCAGAGACTTTTGCTTCTAGAAGGGCAGGGGCCACTGGAGAAGCAACTTGTGCCACCCCTGAGGGGATGGAGTGCCTCCCACACTCTGCTGCTACCCCATCCCCCCTCCTGGACAACTCAGGAGTGACATTTATGGGTTCCTAAAGGAAGCCACATCCAGCCTTCCCACAGCCACAAGGACACATCACAATGTTGAACCTTGAGGGCAGAAGCTTTTTAGGAATTAGAGGATCTCCTACATAAAATCCCTTTCCCAACTGGCCTTTAAGCAAAAGACTTCATTTCTACCCCCAGGCTCTGGTTTCCCTAGCACACACCACTGCTTTGTGCCATGCTTTAATGGAAAACATTAAAAATAATAAAGAAGCAGAAGTCTCCAGCTCTCTTCACATGCCAGGAGCTCTCACTGGCAGCAGCTTGTGGCCTCAGGATGTCCCCACCCCTTCCTCCCCCCAGGTCAGTGGGCATTGATGTACATGGAAAGAAGACCTGGAACTCACCCTCAGCTCCACCCACTTGTCGAGCAGCCTCTTTTCATTGAATTCACAGAGGAGGCCGGAAGAGGTGATGCAGAAAGTGCTGTCTGCTTTTTTACCCCTTCCGCAGGCCACATCCGTGAAGAAGTTGTTTCTCAGCTCCCCTAGCAAACCGGAGCGCCCTAGCAAGGGGACTGTGGCATTCACCTACCAAAAAAAATAACCTGTTAGAGAAAGAGAACTGAACATTGGAGTAGAGAGAGTTATGAGTGATCTAAAGAGACAGGCTGTGATGGGGTCACTTGCTGCAACTCCACTGCTTGTAAAATGTAGCAGGACCATCAACAGCAGCAAATCAATGAGACAGAGCTACTTATGTGTCTGCCATTGGCTGACCCAGGTCAGTTAGCCAATCACAGGAAGAAACCTGGGGGATAGTGATGCCTGGTCTTCCCTGATGATCAAAACAGATCTGACTTGCACTGACATATCAGTGTCAATGGAAGATCCATGGTGTGAAATGTGAAAGGCTATCCTTGTGTGGATGCAGCTTTGCAATAGACAGACAGACAAACTAGCACATGGGGTTTTGGCCTCCCAACAGCAGCAATAGAAGCCACTACATGACATTTTGAAACATGCCCCTCGATATCTCAAGTCACACACATCCAAATCAAAGAGCCCCACGTCCCTGCAGTGTGAGGGGCCCAGAGATGGCAGCCACATATACGAAGAACCATTGCCATGAAGAAATGGACGTGCTGTTGAATAGCACCAATGCCAGGGTACAACAGAACCTGATTTGGCTGCCATGCACAGAATCCATGAACCACCTGCACTGGCATACAGGAAACCTGGGTTTGGGTGCCAGACACAACAGGCACTGGATAATGGCACAGTGGAGGTTACATCTTGAGAGACAGTCAAAGACTAAAGCCGCTTCACACAGGAAATCGAAGATCAATTCTGAACGGGAATTCCTGTTCCCCACAGACTGTGGAACTAGCTTATGCCATTATAGAAGCCACAAAGGCCCCCGCTCACTGCTTCTTCTTTCTACTTCTCCTGTCCCCAGCTCTCACCTTGGAGGTTTTGCTGTCATCCAGGTACCAGAACTTGATGTGGCGGTTGCCAGCTGTGACGAAGTAACTGCAGTCCTCTGAAAATGACACTGCTGTCACTTTGCTGGACACCTTGTTGGCCGCCACCACGATGTTTTTCTGGAAAGACAATTGTTTCAATAGCTCAGGTGTCTTGCTCAATAGTCTGTGTATAAGGCGGCTCATTTCAGCTACAGGTGTTATGTACGGTAGGCACAGATTCAAAGTCTGTCTGAACACAGGCTGGGAGGATGAACCATCTGCCAAACCTTCCACTACTTATGGCGCTCTGGCAGTTTGGACATCACACTTTTACATTCAGTCGTGCTACTACATTGTCTCAGCCACATAATGGTTCTCGGGTCACTAGTGCCTACAGCAACACGGTCATCTGCACCTTGGCTATTTCATAATCACAGGGCACTCAGAACAAAACATACTTCCCTTTCTAAACACCGAAAGCACATGCAGGCCAATACTGGCTGGAGTTTCTTTAGCCCCAGGGCAGCAAGGGTGGGGGGCACTGCTCGGGATGGGCAATAGGTATTTTCCACAGGGAAATACCATAAATCTCTCCACCTGGGGAGTGGAAGAGAAGTCATAGGGCAAAAGGAGAGGTGAACATGCTGCTTCTGTCCAGCCCTAGGGAAAAGAAACAGAGCAGCTACACCTGAGGTGATTCTCCCCTTCATGCACATCAAATAACCAAGGGAAGAGGTGGTGCAGGAATGGTATTTCCAGGGATTAGTGGCAGAGAGTGGATTCAAAGATCTTGCCTCTCTCCCATCTCCCTCATGGGTTTAAATTCTTGATCTATTTCCTGCACTACTTCGTGGTCAACCAGACACTCACTCTGATCAACATTTCAATTTCTCATTCCTCCCTCAGAAAGTCATGAGCCCCATTTCCCCCTTCCTTCCTCCAAAACTAGCCCACCCTCAGCTCAGAAGTCGTCTCATTCGGCTCAGAAGCTGTCTCATTCCAGAGGGCTTGTTGGAGGTCAGCAGCAGAGCACTGTCAGAGGAGTAGGGGAGTGGAGAAGGCTAGACTCTGCCACCAGCAGCAAAGCAGCATTCTTTGGCCCAGACTCCAGGGCCTCTTGCACAGCTTCCCCCCAAACAGCAAATGCACCTGGAGCCCTCCCTGTCCTCACCATCAGGGTGGCTGCTCTGGCCTTTCCCCATTTGGAAACTAGGGAGCACCTCAGACAACACTTGGTTGCTGCAGCTTGACCAAACATCTGGGTCAGTCTCCCAGACTGGAAGACAGGGATATCACAGCAGCCGTTCCTACGACCCTGTGCCTGAGGAATGATCGTCTTATGGTTAAGGCACTACACTGGGACTTGGGAGATCAGGGATCAGTTCCTAATTCCGCCACTGATTTCCCCTGTGACTTTGGGCAAGGGTTCTGAAGATACGCTTTAGTCAAACACAAGTTAGGCTCTAGTCAAACAAGTCATTGGGCTCAATACAAAGGTAACAGTGGAAATTTAATGGCCTGTGATAGACAGGTCAGACTAGATGATCTAATGGTCCCTTCAGGCCTTAACCTGTGAATCTATGAAAAATCTCTCAGTGTGTCAGTTCCCCATCTGTAAAATGGGGATAACAATACTTACCTTCTCCTGCCCTGTCTGTCTTGTCCATTTAGACTGTAAGCTCTTTGTTGCAGGCACTGACTCTAATGTACAGCGCCTGGCATGATGGGACCTTGCTGTCAGGGGGAAAACTCTAGGCACTACTGTAACATAAATAATAGTAGGAGAGCAGAAACCATAAAAATCTTGATTGTTGAGGTACAACATTAAATCCCAGCCTTACTCTACATTACATCCATCTTCAAATCATTATTTTTGTGTGCCTCATTGAGAAGAACTTGAAGACTGAACACTAGATTTTCAATGACCACAAGGACACCAATGTTTTAATGTTAAGTTACTTGTCTACAAGATTAGAAGCAGGACAAAAACACTAGCTGTTATATTTCAGAGTAGCAGCCGTGTTAGTCTGTATCCACAAAAAGAACAGGAGTACTTGTGGCACCTTAGAGACTAACAAATTTATTTGAGCATAAGCTTTTGTGGGCTACAGCCCACTTCATCAGATGCATAGAATGGAACACACTGGAAGAAGATATTTATACATACAGAGAACATGAAAAGGTGGGAGTAGCCATACCAACTGTAAGAGGCCAATCAATCGAGATGAGCTATCATCAGCAGGAGAGAGAAAAAAAAAAAAAACCTTTGAAGTGATAATCGAGATGACCCATAGAAGGTGTGAGGATATTTTAACATGGGGAAATAGATTCAATTAGTGTAATGACCCAACCATTCCCAGTCTCTGTTCAAACCTAAGTTAATTATATCTAATTTGCATATTAATTCAAGTTCAGCAGTCTCTCTTTGGAGTCTGATATAGGAGATGATCATGAAAAGACAGAATCTGAACTGTAGAATGAGAAAGGTGATGGAATGGTTAACAATATTTCAAGGGAACATTGACCTACAGCTGCATAAAATGAGATTAACAGATATGGATATAAAAAAAATTAAGATGGCTCCCAGAGAGGACTGGTTACCTGCAGAGGTACAGGAAGCTGACTCAAACTTGTGAGAATGTGATTGTCCAGTTCTATTACTAACACGGAGGTCCCCCTAGTAGATACATGTTTATCATGGTCATCATCAAATATTTATATAATGCTGTAAATTCACACAGTCTTTAAAGCACGGCCTTTATTCCAACATAACATTGCACCTCAAGTACTATTATGGCCATTGTCACAGTCATAACTGATCACCTCCATACAACCGCACTCACAGTACATTTTAGGTGAGTATCTAGTCCCCCCCTCCTTGCCTCGGTTTATGATGTTTCCATCTCAAACACAACAAAAGCAAATTGTTCTCCAGCATCTGTAACATGGACCACACAACCAAAGTAAAACAGATTCCTGGTTTGTGAGAGTTCCTACTCCCCACACCACAATCTTAGTTTGAATCAGTTTCCAACAGTCCTCTGGAAAAAACACAAAGAGTATGACAAAGCCTAATAGCCTTCTAACTGGCCAGGAAGATGTAACATATTGTCGAGAACAATCTTGCACTGGCTCCTTGAGGATGGACTAGATGATCCAATCTCAATCCATCTCTAACTTGTCTGAGTGTATGAATGTCAAAAGGGGCAGAGAATGAAAGAGCTATAACCAGATTTATCCCCAGACCATCTTTGGCCTTGCACAACATGGCTTTTCCTACCATTAAGCTGATGATCTTGCACACTTACCTTCCATGACCACACGTTGACAATCATGTCGTGCTGGTACCCCACTGAGACAATGTATTTGGAGCTGGGGGAGAATGCCACACAGGCCACGCCATACTTGTGTTCATGGAGCTCAGCCACCTGGGTCCGTTCAGCCACATCCCACACCCGAACAGCTGGCATGTGCCCACTCTGAAGGGGTGATTCGGAGACAGAGAGCAGTGAACATAACTCATAAGGCTAGTTGTGATGGATTCAGATATGCAACATCCCCACACATTTTTCCAAGCACACACAACTTGGAAGTCAATCCAGGACTAGATCACAGCTCAACCCGTAGGCATTCTATGGCCCTTTACAGTGGAAGTCAGAAGTTTAATGAATTTGCTGATTTCAGCAGACAACTGAAAGGGATAATAATAAAAAAAAACAAAAAACAAGAAAGTGGAGCACCATTTTGCACACATCTCTATTCTCTGTAATGGAAACCAGTAACACATGGTGACCTTTAGAGGTCTCAGTACAGGTCCCAGTGGCCAGGTGTTCACAACACAAAAACGGACACTGTCACACTCATTGGCAATTTCTTTGGGGTGGATCACAGGAAATTAGCAATCTTCTCATTCCAAAGGTAGTCACTCCATATTATATTTGAGGCACATAGATAGAGCAGTATCTGGGGTGAAATGCACTCCCCTTCTTGCTGCACTTGTTCTGTGGATAAAAATAGTCTCTACGGATGTCAATGCAGCACCTTTTGCCAGCACTAAGTCTCCCTGAAAAATCATTTATTTAGTTATTTAAAAGTACCCTTTATTTTACAAGACCGGCAGAAATCCTTGCCAAGTATATGATTAACAGGGAAACCCTACTCAACGGCTTCCTCAAGATTTCACATTGAAGCCTGTCAAAAAGTAGCCTGCAAGATAAGATCTCCATGGCAACAAGGCAAAATGGTGTCTTTTCCAGTCAGGATAAAGCAAGTCACTTGCTCACCTGAAGGGGTGGCAGAGTTGATGGAAAATCAAAACCTCAGAAACACGGAATGCAAGACATTTAATTATCTTGCTTTGCAGCTTTACCTAGAATGTGATTGGCCTGGAAAAGCACAGCGGTCAGATTTTAAT
This sequence comes from Trachemys scripta elegans, assembly GCF_013100865.1. Lineage (NCBI taxonomy): Eukaryota > Metazoa > Chordata > Testudines > Emydidae > Trachemys > Trachemys scripta. The sequence goes on along the minus strand of NC_048301.1, from coordinate 61,696,077 downwards.
TTACTCAGCTCAGCTTTCACCCCGACTGACAGAGTTCTGTCCTCAAGGTTACAGTCAAGATGGTACAAAAGTCAATAGAGCTACTCTGCAGAGCACTTACACTAGTTAAGAAACCAACGTCTAAATCTTCAGCCCCTGGAGACTTTAACAAATTGAATACACTTTAAATAATTGAATAGATGCTACCACCAGTGAGGTCTATCAACTCCCATGGGACAAGCAATTTATTCCTATATGGAAAGCCGCCATCTCCTCAGCATTTGAGATACTCAGACCAGAGATAATACATATGGAGGGATGAGGGTCAGCCTCCGTGCTCTCACTGAAGAAAATCCAGCCATGCACCAATTTAATGTCACTAGGCGGAACTGGTACACTCAGCCTGCAAGATTCAGACTTCACAAGCTGATCACTCTTTAGTCAGCTATTACCAGTCTATACTAACTGCAGAACTTCAGGAGCAGTACTAAGGAAAGACTAAGTGCTGCCATCAGCAGGGGGCACTACATGACAAGATGAACACTCAAAATTAATGCTTTTGAGAGGACCCACAGAAATGGCTGTAGAGCTGGTCAAAAAGGTAAATTATATGCTGCAAAACAACTCAAATGAAATGAAAATTTGCCATTTCATTCTAAATTTTCCCGTTCTATTGTAGTTTTTCAGCAAAAAGTTTCTAATCAAAAAGTTGTGTGTTGTATCAGTGGGAAAATAACCACTAAAGTTTTTATTCTGCCGTTCCACCCCTCAATGGTGGGGGAGGGGAGAAGTGAAAGTGGTGTTTTCCCCACCAAAATAAAAATAAAAACAAAATAACTTTCCAAAACAAATCTGAGTTTTCATTTTGAAATTTTTCGTTGAAAAATGAAACTTCAACCAAAACAAAAATTATTTTGGTCTAAAAACAAACCCATAAGGATAATTTTCAGCCAGCTCTGCTCTGTAGATATAACCCACTGGTAAGTGTCACTTTCAGGTCCTCCTCTGTGCCTGATAACTAACAAGCTAACTTCACCAGCTTGGTCAACACACTGGGGATTGAACCAGGGACATGCAGAGTTTAAAGTATGAGCTGCTACAGCTTGGGCCAGAGGGCTCTAGCTGAGGGTGCAACAGACTTGTACTTAGAGCTGGGTAAATAATTGATTTTTCAGTTTGATGGCTAAACCAAACCAAACCAACAAAAACCCTCCAAAATTTTCAGGGGCGGGGGGAAGGAATCATTTCCAGTCAAATTATGTAATTCAACCTGAAATGAAACATTTCGTAATAGGTTTCAGAGTAGCAGCCGTGTTAGTCTGTATCCGCAAAAAGAACAGGAGTACTTGTGGCACCTTAGAGACTAACAAATTTATTAGAGCATAAGCTTTCGTGGACTGAAGTGGGCTGTAGTCCACGAAAGCTTATGCTCTAATAAATTTGTTAGTCTCTAAGGTGCCACAAGTACTCCTGTTCTT